>NC_084793.1:217736317-218036421 GCF_963169125.1 Humulus lupulus
CACTTGGAATTTCTCCAGGACTTCACAATCTTCGTATAGGTAAGCTCAGAACTTTTGCACCCTTTATTTTGCTGTGCATGCCGATTTAAGCTAGCTTTTTAGGTTTTGATACTGCTCTGTGTTCTTGGGTAGAGATGGATGAAAATAGGGCATTTGTTGAGTGATGCTAGATATGGTAGTGTATATTTTCCTTTTAGGGGTTATGAATCAGTTTTGATAGTCGAGATCATAAATTTAGGACGTAAAATCGAAGTAAAAATTTGATTTTTAGGCTAGCTGAAAAATTGGGGTTTTCCCGCCCTTATTGAAGTTGAAAAAGCTTTTTCAGAAAAACTTTTTACTTTCACTTTTTGATCTGTTTTTCAAACTGTTCGTATGAAAAATTTAGTTTTCGTTAGAATGCTGCTGTATAAAAGTTAGACTTTTATATACAAGCAGCGTTATTCTAACCAACATTTTAGGCTCTTCATCCTCACCTCCCCCTTTTTTTGTTCGCAGCTTTTAATGCCAGATTTGTGGGGAGGTGAGAGGCCGATAGATGATGATCTACTTTCGCAGCTGCTCGAAGGCGAAGAACAGCAATCCTAGTGCATCCACGAGATTCCTTTCTCCAGAATTTCTCCTCCTAGACCTCAACCAACTCCAATTAGAATGGGTCGTGTTAAGTCCATCGCCCAAAAGAAGAAAAATCCTGAAAACCCTTCAAATCCTCCAGCCCGGCCTGCCTCGCAGGCTGGGGTTCCCTCGACCAGTGCTCGAGAAAATATTGTTCCTGACCCTCACATCCAAGTTAGGGCCCGTCCTCGACATTCAGTTGTTCCCGATGTCGAGTGGTATCTTTCCCCACTCAGCCAAGTAACCCCTAGGATGCTAGTCAACTACTTCAGAAAGTACGGCCTTTCTGGGGTAACCCTTAAAATTCCTACTGCGGATGAGCGGGCAAATTTTCCTGGAGGCGTTTACAGCGCCTGGTCGATATATCACATAGAGGATGGGGCTACCCTTCCTCTCCATCCATTCTTCCAGGGGGTGGCGAACTACTTTAGAGTCACCCCCTTCCAAATTACACCAAACAGATATAAAATGCTTGCTGCACTCTATATCCTATATAACCACAAGAACTGGCCAGAGCCTACCCCCCATGAAGTCAATTACCTTTTTGACCTTAAGTCCAACCCCCAACAATCTGGTATGGGGTTCTTTCACTTTTGTCACTAGGAGACCAACCGAACCTTCCTGAGTGACACAACCCACATTTCCAACGTGGGGAAATATAGTCAGGAGTATTTCCTCACGCCTGACATGGTCGTGAATAACCTGGCCTTCACTCGAGGAGGTAAAAGTCTTTTTCCAGTGGTCGTTGTTTTTACTTAGCAATTTTCCTTGCATTTTTCTGAAACTTCTTGTGTTTTTCAGGCCCATGGTTGCGACCAGACCCAACACCAAACATGGTGTTGAGGTCTGCCATGTTGGCTAGCATGACGGACGTTGAGAAGAGCATCAAGTCCATGGTCACCGAGGCCAACTTGAGGCTAGCTTTCCTCCTGGCCCCTCTCTAGGATGTGAGGGAACCTGCGGCAGGAAGTGCCACTACCGAGGAAAATCTCGAGCAGCAACCACCAGCGTCTCCTCCTTGACGAAGACCAACTGGGGTTACAATCAGGGAACCTGTTGGCACTCCCCCAGCATAAAGGTCTTCTGGCCCCCAAGGAAAGGGAAAGCAAAAGGCAGCCGAGCCTGTCATAGACTTAGATGAGTCCTCTGACGAAAACGGTATAGTTATTTCACTTTTAGATAACTTTCCAATTCCTTGTCATTTATTCGACAGGGACGACAATTTTACATATGCTCCAAACCTAGGGCCAGACTTCTTCATGCCACAGAGTGAGTGTATGACTAGTAGATTCAATAATATAGCGACCAGTAGTAATAGCTCGGGTATTTGACTTTGTAACTTTCTTTATTTATTTTCTGATACAACATAACTTTTCATGTTTTTTTGGCTTACTGCCGCATGTTTACCTTTTTTGCAGAAATGGCTTCTGCAAACATTTTCGATCTCTACAGCACTCAGGAGGAAGAAGAAGTTCCTTTGGTCCGAAAGAAAAGATTGACCAGGAAACATGATGGAGGGCCCAGTCAGATGCCTTTGGCCAAGAAGAACCGAGCCACCGATCCTTCGAAGGATGGGCCCTCTGGTCAAACATCTACCCAGCCTCCTGCTCCTACTGAGAAGGAAATTCCGCCTCCACCTGCTCCTGCTGCCATGACTCCTTCACCTCCGGCCCCTACCGAACAGGCTCAACAAACTGAGGGTGTTCCCCCTGGGGCTAAACTATCGGGCCACTCCCTAAGGTCGGCCAAGGACCGCCTTGCTCACATTCTAAAGCATGACTGCTGGCTAAACTATCGGGCCGCTCCCTAAGGTCGGCCAAGGACTGCCTTGCTCACATTCTTAAGCATGACCGCTGCAAAGAGGCCATGACTGAAGCAAAAACAATGGGGGTCGACCAGATCCTCAATAGAGCCCTCAATGAAGTGGCCAGTGTAAGCAATCTTCATCTTCTTTTAAGCTCATGGTCTAGATTTTCCTTTTTGAAGTCAGTCTAACTCTTATGCTTTGATTGCAGGCAATGCTGACCATGATGGCTGCTCGCGTCTGCGCGGGTGCAAGCATCGAGCAGTCCCATGCTAGGGAGTCAAAGCTAAAGGAGGAGCTTCAAGCTGCGGAGGCAAGGCACGCGGGAGAGCTAGAGGTGGTGACCCAGCAGAAGGATTCTTTGGCTGCGGATCTGGTGGAGAAACAAGCCTCTTTGGAAAATGCTAGAAAATAGAGAGACGAATACCAGGAGGCCAGCCGAATCCATTGGCACGAAGTCAAAAAACTCCAGGAGGAAAATCTTGCGAAGGACTGGAGCATCGCCATCCTCAAGAGCCAAGTGGAGCAACTCAAGCTCACGAACGCCAAGGACCTGGAGAGGTACAAGAATGCGACACTTTGATGTTTCTATGACTTTTGGAAACATAATCAAAGTGCCAATTTCAGCTACCTTCCAGAGGATGCCAGGAAAGCAGAGTTGGCTCGCTGTGCTGCTCGACTAGCTACCGAAGAAAGGGCCAGAGTTCTTGCCTCCCTAGAGATTTTGCTGGCCATGGGGATGGATGGAGGGGAAGCCGCAGAAGATGCAGCTAACCAAGATGCTCCCCAAGATCCTCCCGCTACTCCTTAGCCTGTTTTCTTTTTACTTGTTTTATTTTCTTTTTCTTACATGACGCACCGGTCCTGATGTTGAGACAATATTTATTTTCTTATTGCTGCATGGGAAGTTTTCCTTTTAACTTAACATTTACATCCGAGTAGTACTGCTCGCGGTGTAAAAGGATTCGTTTAATATTATAATATTTCTACCTTATTATAAAATCTGTTCTGATGGCCGAACCTAGCATAGTACTTTGGCTTGATTTAACAAAATATAAATTTTAAAAAATTCTCTAAGTACCATAGCATGCTTTCACTTATTTTGTTCATGTGTTTACATACCTCTTGGTATGCTTTGTTTTCTATGTACCTTATATGCCCCCCAAGTGATCGAGGAGTTTTAGGTCCTTGGTCACTTGCCTTGATCATAACCTGTACGAACATTACTGCTCAATATACAATGTAAAACTTATAATACAGCAAAACAACACACGTAATGAACAAATACTTGTAAAAAATTACAAAGTTTGGCAAGAATGACTGGCTGCGCACAGTCCCTTATAATTCTCGTATTTAAATGGACTAAACATGTCTTTACGAGTGATCTTTGAAAGATCTTACACTTATAAGCGATTATCCATATAACATGACTAACCCTTTTTCAAAACTTGTAAAAAGTAAAAATTAATACAAGCCAGTCGTTTCAGAAGGACTGTTTACTAATAAAACTTGCGCAAATGTTCTGCATTCCAATAACGCAGAACGAGATCTCCATTTAAGCGTGCAAGTTTGTAAGTGCCTGGATGAAGGACTTCTTCAATCTGGTAAGGTCCATCCCAGTTTGGTCCGAGTACTCCAGTAGCTTGGTCGCGGGTGTTTAAGAAAACTCTTCAAAGTACTAAGTCTCCGACGTTGAACTTTCTTTCTTTTACTTTGGACTTAAAATATCGAGCGACTTTTTTCTGGTACGCAGCTACTCAGAGTTGGGCTTTCTCTCATTTCTCCTCGATCAAGTCTAGGGATTCCATCAACAGTTGGCTATTTTGGTCTTGGTCGTATGTGATTCTGTGATGCGAGGGCGGATCTAACTCGACAGGCAATGTAGCTTCATACCCGTATGCTAAGGAAAATGGGGTATGACCTGTTGCTGTTCGGTAAGAAGTTCTATACGACCAGAGGACTTCAGGCAGCTGCTCTGGCTATGCTCCTTTTGCTTCTTCGAGCCTTTTGTTCAGGGTATCTTTCCATGTCTTATTTGCTGCTTTGACTTGTCTATTCCCTTGCAGATGAGCAACTGAAGAAAAGCTCTTGATGATGCCATGCTTTCGCAGAAGTCTGTGAGCTTGTCACTATCAAACTGGGTGCCATTGTCCGAGACAATCTTTCTTGGCAATCCATATTGACAAACAATGTTTTTGATGATAAAATCAAGTACTTTCTTTGTCGTTATGGTTGCGAGTGGCTCAGCCTCGACCCATTTGGTGAAGTAGTCGATAGCCACCACTGTGTATTTCACCCCACCTTTTCCTGTCGGCAAGGACCCGAATAAATCTATACCCCGTACTGCGAAGGGCCATGGACTTTGCATTTGCTTTAACTCATTAGGAGCTGCCCGTGGGATCTTGGAAAACCTCTGACACTTGTCACATCTTCACACAAACTCCATCGAGCCTTCTTTCATGGTCGGCCAGAAATAACCCTGCCTTAGAATCTTCTTTGATAAGCTCTGCCCCCCAACGTGGTCTCCACAGAAGCCTTCATGTATTTCCTTCATTAGCTCTTTAGCCTTTTCTGGTGTAACACACCTAAGCAGTGGCATTGAGTATCCTCTTCAATATAGAATACCATCGACCAGGATATACCTAACAGCCTATCTCTGAAGGGTCTTGGCTTTGTTCCTAGCTGCTGGTATTATACCGTTCGTGAGATACTCCAAGTATGGTGCCATCCATGTATCTGCTAACTGGACCTCCATATTGGTTTCATCTTCTGGTATGCTTGGCGCGTGTAGCCGCTCAACTGGCATTATATTTAAAGTGTCAGTATCCTTTGCACTCGCGAGTTTGGCTAAGTCATCTGCGTTTGAATTCTGATATCGAGGTATTTGCTGGAGGGTATATTTCTCAAATTGTGCCAATAGATCTTTTGTTTTGTTCAGATAGGCCACCATTTTTAGGCCTCGTGCTTGATACTCCCCTAAGACCTGATTCACTACCAGCTGTGAATCACTGTAAATATCCAGCACTTTTATGTTCATGTCTTTGGCTAACCTTAACCCAGCGAGTAGGGCTTCATACTCAGCTCCATTGTTCGAAGCGGAGAAATCAAACCTAATTGCGCAGAGAAATCGATGCCCTTCTGGAATTATCAATATCACTCCTGCTCCTGCGTGGGATTCGTTGGATGATCCGTCCGTGAATAGCTTCCACGAAGGAGCTTCAACTTAAGGCTCACGCGCACTAGGCTTTTCACCCTGCTCGTTATCTGGGAGTTTAGTGAATTCAGCAACGAAATCAGCCAAGACTTGTCCTTTTACTGTTGTTCGCGGTAAGTATGTTATATTGAACTGCCCGAGTTCGACTGCCCATTTCAATAAACGACCAACAGCTTCTAGCTTTTGCAAAACTTGCCGAAGGGCCTGGTCAGTCAAGACCGTGATTGGATGGGCTTGGAAGTAAGGATGTAACTTCCTTGAGGCCAAAATTAGGCAATAGGCTAATCTTTCATGGGGGGATATCTTAAATCGGCTTCGATTAACCTCTTGCTCACATAATACACAGCCTTTTGTACGCCTTCTTCTTCTCTCACTAACACCGCACTAGCAGCATATTCAGTGATTGCTAGGTTTATGATCAAAGTTTCCGCATCTATAGGTTTTGATAAGACGGGAGGCTACGCCATATGGGATTTTAAGGCTTGGAAAGCCTGTTCGCAGTCTTCAGTCCACTCGAACTTCTTGTTTCCCCTAAGTTGATTAAAGAAAGGGACGCACTTATCTGTTGATTTTGAAATAAATCTACTGAGCGCGGCAATCCTTCCAGTCAAACTTTGCACATCTTTGATCTTTAATGAAGATTTCATATCGATCAGGGCCTTGATCTTTTCGGGATTAGCCTCGATTCCTCTCAAATTAACGATGAACCCCAAGAACTTCCCTGATCCTACTCCGAAGGAACATTTGAGAGGATTTAGCTTCATTTGATATTTGTTCAAAACATTGAAACACTCTTGTAAATCCTTCACATGTCCTTCTTCCTTTTTTGACTTCACCAGCATGTCATCAACGTACACCTCCATATTTACCCCGATCAACTCCTTAAACATGTGGTTAACTAGTCTCTGGTAAGTCGCACCAGCATTTTTCAATCCGAAGGGCATTACTTAGTAACAGTGTAGCCCTATATTGGTCCAAAAGCTAGTGTGATCCTCGTCAGGGGGATGCATACGAATCTGATTGTACCCTGAGTATGCATCCATGAAAGAGAGTATCTCATGGCCTGCAGTTGCATTGACCAGCTGGTCGATCCTTGGGAGTGGGAAGCAATCTTTAGAGCCGGCTTTACTAAGGTCTGTGAAATCCACACAGGTCCACCATTTGCCATTCGGCTTGGGAACCAGTACTGGATTAGAGACCCACGATGGATAAAACGCCACCCTGATGAACCCATTCTCCTTTAGTTTTTCAACTTCTTCCTTTAATGCTTTTGATCTGTCTTTATCGAGCAGGCGCCTTTTCTGTTGCACGGGTGGAAAGCTTTTGTCAACGTTCATGACATGGCTGATGACTGCAGGATCTATCCCAACCTTGTCTTTATGTGACCAGGCAAAAACTTCCTGGTTCTTCCTCAAAAATTCCACCAGTGCATATTTGGTTGTTGTTTCTAATTTTTTGCCGACCTTTACAACTCTGGTCAGAAACTCTTCGTCAAGTTGGACCTCCTCAAGGTCCTATATCTTCTACAAAATCCCCAAAGTGAGGATCTAAGTCTCTATCCTAACTTTGGGCAACACCCTATTTGGTGACTTCATCACCTGATTGGGCTTGTACATCAATGGCCATCTGGAAATTTTCTGGGGGAGCACTTCTCGACATACCCTTCTTGGCCTTAGTGATTGAGGCATTGTAGCACTCCCTTGCTTCCCTCTGGTTTCCCAATACGCGTCCTACCCCTGCGTTTGTTGGGAATTTCATGGCTAAGTGCCATATAGAGGTGACGGCCCGAAGGTCGACCAGTATTGGCGTTCCAATTACTACATTGTAGGCCGAAGGACAATCAACTACTATGAAAATAGTGAGTAATGTCCTGGTGGTGGGCGCACTACCTGCTGTTACTGGAAGCCTGATTGACCCTGTTGGAGCGAGTCCCTCACTAGAGAAACCATAAATTGTTTGGTTACAGGGCTCCAAGTCCTTGACAGACAACTTCATCCGTTCCAGCAAAGATTTATATAGGATGTTAACTGAACTTCCTGTATCGACCAGTACTCTTTTCACCATCATGTTGGCAATCTGAACATCCACGACCAGCGGATCGGAATGTCAGAATCGGACATGTGGAGCATCACAATCAGAGAAAGTAATTGCATCGTCCTCTGTTCGAGCCTTCTTTGATGCTCGATCCTCCACATTCATCATCTCGATGTCCTGGTCGTGGCGTAGGGTCCGAGCGTATCATTCCCTTGCCTTTCTGTTGTTTCCTGCAAGGTGCGGGCCTCCACAGATGGTGAGTAAGGTGTCAGCCATGGGGTTAGGCTGTAAAGGTGGCGAGCATTGGCGTGTAGGCGCCTGCTCGTTGCCACCTGGAGCCTCTCGTTGGGAAGCTCCCGCGACCCGCACGTATATCCTCAAGTGTCCTTGTTTAATAGGAACTCGATTTCATCCTTCAGCTGGTTACACTCATTCGTATCGTGTCCGTAATCGTTGTGAAAATGACAGAATTTGGTTACATCCCTTTTTGAAATATCCTTTTGAATGGGAGCGGGTCATTTGTAAGGCACACTTAAACTTATGGCCTGATACACCTCTGCTTGAGACTCGACAAGGGTGGTGTAATTGGTAAACCTTGGTTCATAATAATTTCCCTTAGCGCGTTTATTCTCGGAGGTATAGGGTTCGTTATGGGGCCTCTTCCCCCCATTCTTGCTGTTGCCATTCCCATTGCCTTTGTCGTTGTCGTTGGGCTTTGACCCATTGGCGGCTTTGGTGGGGTCTTCAGTCCCCTTATCTTTATTTGGGGTCTTTCCCTCGCTGGCAATTGCATCTTCAAGCTTGATGTATCGATCAGCTTGATCCAAAAATTCTTGGGTAGTTTTAACCCCATGCTTCCTGAGGCTACTCCAAAGAGGCGTACGGTGCCTAACTCCTGCAGTTAGGGCCATCATTTGGCCTTCGTCTCCCACTGTTTTGGCCCCAGCCGCTGCTCGCCTGAAATGCTGGACATAATCTTTCAGTGGTTCTCCTTCTTGCTGGCGTATCTCGATCAGCTGGTTTGCCTTAGTTGGGTGCACACGACCCTCGTAGAATTGTCCGTAAAACTCCTTTACGAACATCTCCCAAGATACAATACTCGCAGGAGGGAACTTAAAGAACCACTCCTGTGCCGCATAAGAAAGTGTTGTAGGTGTTATACCCAAAAATTGGAGATCAAGGACGTGGCAATAAATGTGACAAGTAGCAGTGCATGGTCAGTAAAAGACACGTTAATAGTCAATAAATACATTGACTCCTCAGAGTTGTGATAAAGTGACCCGGTAGACTGACGAAGAATTTGACTGCTTCAAAGATGTCATAACCAAGCCAAGTGCACCTTGGTCCTAGGAGGCTAAGGAGAATGCATCCTAGGAGAGCTAAGGAGAGTGATCCTAGGAGAGCTAAGGAGAGTGATCCTGGGAGAGCTAAGGAGGTTGCATCGAGGAGAACTCAAGAAAGTAGTCCTAGGAGACCCCAAGGAGGATGTGGTCCTAGGAGACCCCAAGAGAGTGATCCTAGGAGACCCCAAAAGTGAGATGCCAAGGAGGTTGCCTCGGACCTATCTGGGGTGAGATGCTAAGGAGGTTGCCTCGGACCTATCCAGGGTGAGATGCCAAGGAGGTTGCTTCGAACCACCTTGGTCCGAGGAGAAGCCAAGGAGATTGGTTGGAGGAGAAACATGGCATGCTAGAGGAGAGTGCCATGTTAGAGGAGAGAAATGCATGTCCTACCACCTTGGTCCGAGGAGACCCCGAGGATTTGGTCCGAGGAGAAACATGGCATGCTAGAGGAGAGTACCATGTTAGAGGAGAGAAGTGCATGTCCACCATGCACAAGTCCTACCACCATGCACGTTCGACCAGCACTTGCATGGGTAGTCAGTAGGAGGTGGATCAACTAGCTAGAGGAGACTAAGTCCAGATTCCCAGAGACAACTTCAACAACATACGCGGGAATCTCTCATTCTTCCCACAAATGGGGGGTTTGTTTCATTTTAAATTTTGAATGTTTCTTTGTAATTTAAATGTAATAAATATAATAAAATATCCCGGTTCTTGGGGATACCGTATGTATGACCCTAAGCCTATAAATAGGGGGCTTATGGGATGAGAGGGGGGCTTCTTCTGCTTCTTCTTTCTAGAGAGAGAAAATTGGGACTGTGTATTATAGAGAGAGAAAATTGGGTCTGTGTATTCTAGAGAGAGAAAGTGCTGATATTGGAGAGAACTCTTGTATTTCCACAATCTGTACTGAAGAAACTCAGTTGGCTCAGTCCATCTGATCTTGAGTACAGATATATAAATCACAACTCTAAGTGGATTAGGCTATTACTGACAATCGGGGCTGAACCACTATAAAAATCTCCTGTGTTATTTACTTTTCTTGTTTAAACCGTCTGTGTCGTTTTTATTTCTCTTGAAGGCTTGTCGTATTTGACGTTCTCACGTCGTTGGCTAAAAACGCAGTCAACATTTTGGTGCTTTCATTGAGAGCCTTAAGAGAAGAACAGACGGTCCCTGAAGCAAGATGGCACCTAAGAAAACCACTGCTGCTTCCAAGAGGACAAGCTCCTCTAAAGAGCCTGCTAGATCTGAAGGTCCTAGCCCAAAATATCATGAGAATGAGCCTAGGGTCATGCTTGAGGACGTGACTCCAGGAGTTGAAGAGCTCCAAGAAGCTATGGG
This sequence comes from Humulus lupulus, assembly GCF_963169125.1. NCBI lineage: Eukaryota > Viridiplantae > Streptophyta > Magnoliopsida > Rosales > Cannabaceae > Humulus > Humulus lupulus. Next base: position 217,746,672 of record NC_084793.1, read on the forward strand.
GTCCTTCCAGGAGGAGATGGCACGATTCCACGCCAGGCAGGAGGAGTTTGCTGAATAGATGGCCAGGCAGAGAGCTGCCTTAGAGCAGCAAAAACGCGATATGGAGGCCAGAAGTGTGGAGCTCAGATAACAACAAGAGGAGATCAATCGGAAACATCGTGAAGCAACGCTTGCTTTGGAAGCAGCTACCCAGTTGGCCCAAGCCAATGCCCAAGCTGCAGTACGAGGAGGACCCCCTCCAGGAACAAGGACCACAGAAGCTGGTGGTAAGAACAATGATAGACCAAGGGGGGGGGGGGGGGTGGTAATAACCCACCTGGTGAGGGAGATGGAGTCCGATCGCACACTACCTCAACCCAAGGGGAGCACTCTAGAACCCCCTCCAGAAGTCATCGATCGGGCAGTAAGAAGACTCCACCTAGGCAGGAGCAAAATAAAGCTCCTAGAGAGAAGAGGACCTCACAGTTCAAAGATGGGCATGGTCGTGATGAGGCTGATAGTCATCCCACTGACCAGTCAAAGGAAAAGGAGGACTACAACCCACGAAGAAGAGAAAACTGCCCAGAGCACGCTAAGAAGCCTCCATTGCACCCCGACCAGCGGCGTAGCAGGAGAGAGGAAGTCCCGCATAGTAAGCCCGCTGGGAAATTGAAGAGTACGGTGTCCGATCGGGTAGGAGAGCATGCTTCTCAGAAGGATCTAAGGGATGTTATCACCAACAAGAGGAGGACCGTCCTGGTCGAAGGGAAAAATCTGGACCGTCCTACCAGTCAAGTAGAAATACTTGACGGTGGCGCGCCAGATGGTAATGCCCGACCAGGCGGTCAAAACATTGGAACCTCATCAGTTGCACCAGCTATCCAAGCCCAGCTTGACATGCTAGCAGTTGTAGTGCAAGGTTTGTCGAAACGACCTTCCGAGATAGATGCGATCGACTACCGGAGTGGCAGCCCGTTCTGTGCTTGAATAAGAGCAACCCAACCACCAGCAAAGTACAAAGCACTGGTACTGCCAATTTATACCGAAAAGGCAGACCTGATAAGACATGTTGGGAAGTTTGAGGACCAGATGGAACTGTTTGGGGTGAGTGATGACTATCGATGTAGAGTCTTCCCCACCACCTTGACGGACACTGCCCAGGAATGGTATTGGAGGTTTAAACCAAACTCCATTACCTCTTGGGAGGCATTCAGGAAGGAGTTTTGTAGACAATTTAGCACTGCCCGGACTCCACCAGTTTATGCCAACGACTTGGCAGATATCAAACAAGGAAAAGATGAGTCTCTAAAGAGCAATATACAGAGGTTCATGAGAGAAGCCAATAGAGCAACTGCTGTAGGAGATGAAGGAAAGATGGTTGCTATATCTGCTGGGATAATTTATCGGAGTCCTCTATGGGACAGCATCCATCGCCATCCAATTTCAACACTTCAACAATTTCTTGACCGGGCGGAAAAATATATGAATTTGGATGATGCGATAGAGAAAGGGGAGAATGGCATAAACAACCCAAGCAGACCAACTGACTCTCCTAGTGATGGTTGAAGGAAGCGTGGAAATAATGGGTCTGACCACCATGAGGAAAAGAAAGCAAAGTTGAGTTCAAGTGAGAAACCAACCAAGTATGAGCCTCAATTCACTAACTATACCACTCTCTCAACCAGTCGAGTAGAGATATATCTTGCTAGCCAAGAAGAGGTTCCCTACAAGAAGCCTCCATCCATCAGGAGAGAAATGAAGAAGAGAGACATGAACAAGTATTGTCGCTTCCATGAAGATTATGGTCACGACACGAATGAATGCAACCACCTCAAGGACGAGATAGAATTTCTTCTCCGGTCGGGCAAGTTGAAAAAGTACCGAGCAGAGACACCCCAAGGAGAAGAAGGTAGAAGCAACTCTGGATTCAAGCGACAAAGATCTCCACCCTTGCAGACTGGACCTGTGGACTTCACCGTGGACACTATATGTGGAGGTCCACCCTTAGCTGAGGAGAGCAACAAAGCAAGAGTAGGAGTATGCTGAGGAGGAGTGCTAGGAGCAGGAATCACTGGAGTGGCGTGCACATAGAGCATCGAAGGAGATATTATTTTTAAATACCGCTTTCAGAGTGGTAGCTTGATTTCGAGTTTTTTAGACTTGTTATTTAAGTTTGGTGTATGAACTGGTTATTTGCTAACCAGTCATTTTATTTTGAACAATTTTGGTTGTTTAAGACTCGTTATTAGACATGTTTTGTCCATTTTAATTTACGAGTAATAGAGGAGACTACGCGCAGCGTGGTCGATTCTTGCTACAAATATGCATGTGTGTTAGTTATTCGAGCAGTGTTCAACTGGTCGATATTTTCAAGCAGTGTTCAACTGCTTGAGTATTTTCCATATATTCTATGTGTTTCACGAGTAATTAACTGCTCGAACAGATTCGGTCAGGTAGCAAGTGACTAAGGATCTTTCAACCCTCAACCACCTGGGGGGCACATGGGGTATACTGGTATATAACTTAACATAGGCAATAAGAGCACGAGTTAATATATCTATTTTTAGGCTGACTTGTAAATTTTCGAAGTCCAAAAAGGCCATTAAGCTAACTTGCTTGGCAAAGCTTAAGTAACTTGGAATTTTTTTAAAAAAATTTCAAGTTAGGAGCAGATATTCGTGTGACCATAAACATCATGCTCATAAAATGTTAGAGCAATAAGAGTGTGAGAAAGTATACTTAGCATGGACTTATGAAATGTCTAAAATTTCTAAGTTAGAAAACTAAGTACTCATGCGAAAATGTAAGGCATACACCAGAGTGACTTTACTCTTCACAAGAAACTTATAACTTTTTAAGTCTAGAGGAGACTTAGAATGTTTTAAGTTAATAAAGAGAAGTAAAGTATAAATGCCAACAGCTACAAGTTTAGCTCATCAGGTGCAAAGTTTTCTTGCTCAGGAGAGCAGATACAACTTCCCTGGTAGGCTAAGCATGTATCACCAATCAACTTCCCTGGAGTGAATCAAACAAATACGTGCAAAATAAATGCTACATGGTGAAAATTTGTCTTTGGGAGGAGAAGTCAAGTTTTCACTAAGATTGATTGAGAGAACTCAATCTCTCAAAATAATAATAGGAGGTTTGAACAAGGTGCTTTGATGGTTTTTCCTAAAAGGTCCTAAGAGTGCCTAAAGGTGAAATGTTTGAAAAAATTATAGCATGGAGTATACCATGTTTGGTCCGAAAGGTGTGTCTAGTTCCAAGGAGAAGCGTCCAAATGGTGATGCTGCCTATGTCCGATCGGATGTGCATGCTTAGAAGGCTGGCTACTGTTTCATGCATTGCATTGCATTCATGTCAACACAGCTTATGCCTGTTTGTCCATGCTCACGATCAATACAGGTGCTTAAAGTGTTTGAAAAATGTGGTGTCCAAGCATACCTTGAGATGGCCGATTGGATGCATGTTGTTCCAAGGAGCATCTCACCTACGCCCAAGGATCTAGGCCTAGAAGTTGTGCCTAAGGTGCTACGTCCGACCAAGAGAAGCCCCATGTGGTGTGGCTCGGACCTATCCGAGGAGAGCCCCATGAAGTGTGGTTCAGACTTTAGTCCGAGGAAGAAGCCTCATGTAGTCCACTCGAACCATGGTCCGAGGAGACCATGCATGCCAAAAGATAGGCTTAGACCTTGGCCAAGGAGAGGCCACAAAGGGTCCGATCGGACCTTACTTTGAGCTTCCAAGATGGTTGGCTCGGACAAGTCCGAGGAGAAGACCATGCATGTGTGCCAAGGGATTGGCTCGGACCTTAGCTTGGTGAGCTTCCAAAAAGATTGGCTTGGACCAAGTCCAAGGAGAGGTCCCATGGACTTAGATTATGGACGAGGTCAAACACGGTCCGATCAGACATAATTGGAGGAGCCTAGTGCTTGGCTCGGACCTGTCCGAGGTAAACTTCCTAGGTGGTTGGCTCGGAGCAAGTCCAAGGAGGAGTCCCATACAAGCCAAAAGATGGACTTATTTTTTGGCCAAGGGTATGCATTGTCCGATCGGACATGGTTGGAGATGCCAAGAAGAGTGTTCAGGTCCGGTCGGATCACATTGATAAGTGTTCAGGAAGGCCCGCGTGCGTCTGAGTGTTAGTGTCCGATCAGACATAGGTCTTTGGCACCTCAAGAGATGGGCTCGGACCCTAGTCCGGACAGAGGCACAAAAGCTTGGCTCGGGCCATGTCCGAGGAGAAGCCAAGTCATTATCTTGGACCTTGGTTCAAGGAAAAGTCATGAAAGCTCCGATCGGACATGTCCGAGGAGAGCCATGCATGTGTGCCAAGGGTCCGATCGGACATAGTTGGAGAAGCCTAGTGCTTGGCTCGGACCTATCCGAGGTGAGCTTCAAAGTCATTGGCTTGGACTTTGGTCCAAGGAGAAGCCACAAAGAGTCCGATCGGACCTTAGTTTGAGCTTCCAAGATGTGTGGCTCGGACATGACCGAGGTGAGTTTCCAAAAATATGTGGCTCGGACATGTCCGAGGAGAGCCAAAGTGATTGACTTGGACCCATACCCGAGGAGAGTGCCTGCATCCGGTCGGATCACATCCAAGGAGACCATGTTTTGCATGGTGCAGGCCGAGCATATCCAAGGAGCATAATGCATGTGTCCGATCGGACAATCTTGTTCGAGGGCCCTAGTCCTAGCATTCGATCGGATCACAATGCTAAATTGAGGATATTCAACAACCTGTCTCTATACCATGATGATTTTGCAATACATACAAAGGGAGCTTATGTTTTCATTGTATCAAGAAAATAGAGTTTGAAGAAATCACAAGAAAAGTTCAAGACACGTTCTGTCATGGGAGTTTACGTGAAAGTTATCAACTGGATAGGAGCTTTTGAATGATCTCAACAGTATTTTGCTAGAAGAAAAGTTTATCATACGAGGGAAATTGTATAATAAACTTGGGGGGCAAATGTTATACCCAAAAATTGGAGATCAAGGACGTGGCAATAAATGTGACAAGTAGCAGTGCATGGTCAGTAAAAGACACGTTAATAGTCAATAAATACATTGACTCCTTAGAGTTGTGATAAAGTGACCCGTTAGACTGACGAAGAATTTGACTGCTTCAAAGATGTCATAACCAAGCCAAGTGCACCTTGGTCCTAGGAGGCTAACGAGAATGCATCCTAGGAGAGCTAAGGAGAGTGATTCTAGGAGAGCTAAGGAGAGTGATCCTGGGAGAGCTAAGGAGGTTGCATCGAGGAGAACTCAAGATAGTAGTCCTAGGAGACCCCAAGGAGGATGTGGTCCTAGGAGACCCCAGGAGAGTGATCCTAGGAGACCCCAAGGGTGAGATGCCAAGGAGGTTGCCTCGGACCTATCCGGGGTGAGATGCTAAGGAGGTTGCCTCAGACCTATCCGGGGTGAGATGCCAAGGAGGTTGCTTCGAACCACCTTGGTCCGAGGAGAAGCCAAGGAGATTGGTTCGAGGAGAAACATGGCATGCTAGAGGAGAGTGCCATGTTAGAGGAGAGAAGTGCATGTCCTACCACCTTGGTCCGAGGAGACCCCGAGGATTTGGTCCGAGGAGAAACATGGCATGCTAGAGGAGAGTACCATGTTAGAGGAGAGAAGTGCATGTCCACCATGCACAAGTCCTACCACCATGCACGTTCGACCAGCACTTGCATGGGTAGTCAGTAGGAGGTGGATCAACTAGCTAGAGCAGACTAAGTCCAGATTCCCAGAGACAGCTTCAACAACATACGCGGGAATCTCTCATTCTTCCCACAAATGGGGGGTTTGTTTCATTTTGAATTTTGAATGTTTCTTTGTAATTTAAATGTAATAAATATAATAAAATATCCCGGTTCTTGGGGATACCGTATGTATGACCCTAAGCCTATAAATAGGGGGCTTATGGGATGAGAGGGGGGCTTCTTCTACTTCTTCTTTCTAGAGAGAGAAAATTGGGACTGTGTATTCTAGAGAGAGAAAATTGGGTCTGTGTATTCTAGAGAGAGAAAGTGCTGATATTGGAGAGAACTCTTGTATTTTCACAATCTGTACTGAAGAAACTCAGTTGGCTCAGTCCATCTGATCTTGAGTACAGATATATAAATCACAACCCTAAGTGGATTAGGCTATTACCGACAATCGGGGCTAAACCACTATAAAAATCTCCTGTGTTATTTACTTTTCTTGTTTAAACCGTCTGTGTCGTTTTTATTTCTCTTGAAGGCTTGTCGTATTTGATGTTCTCACGTCGTTGGCTAAAAACGCAGTCAACAGTAGGGAAGATCCTGCATCGAGCTTCTTCGGACACCTTCTGAATGTCCATTTGTATCTCAAATTTGTTGACATGAGATACCGGGTCACCATACCCGTCAAAGTTCGGAAGTGTGGGCAATTTAAACTTACTGGGGGTTTCAGCCATTGCGATCCTTTGTATGAAAGGAGTGCCCCTTCTTATGTCGTACTCGATATGAGACGTTCTTCCCCCGACCAGCTATTGCACTGCTTGGTTCAGGGCATCTATTTGGGCCTGAACGGCCTCAGGAATTGCTGGGGCTTCTGGTGTCGGGGGAATGTACTCATCGTGCCGTTCTCAGCGGTCGTTGAGTACATCCCTTAGATCGTCATCCCTTCGTCGCTGCTCGCTGGCTTCGAGCTGGCTAAAGTCGTTGTTTTGTCTAGGCTGCCCCCTAGCATTATGTCCTTCATGATGATTTTCTCTAGGTGGGGGGCTTCTGCCTCCACCTCTCTCCTCGTTCCTCCGACAAGCATTCCCTCTGCCTGAGTCGGCCTCATTGTAGCCGTGGCCATCTCTGAACCTCAATTGGCTATGGTGGGACCGAATGTTTCCTCAGTGGCCTCCGTGGGCTGGAACTTCCCGAGCGTTAGGGGGAGGCCTGTGTTGGTCGATAGGTCCCCGTGCATTATCATGTCGTGGGGGGCCCCTGATCGCAGAGCATGTCTCCGAGTTCCTTCTGTTTCCAGAAGGACGCTACCCCTTGCTCGGTGGGTGCGGCTCTTAACCCCTTGGGCATCTAGGGCTGCGGGGCTGCTGCCCTGTCCTATTCTGCCTTGGATGCGGGGGATTGCCTCGACCAGCCTGTGACGGAGGCTGCATCTCAGGGTCCCTAGATGGGACATCATCCTGTGGCATTGGTGGCTGCTCCGACCTTTGAGGGCTTGTTGCCTGCTTTTTGGATAACATAATCCTAGTTTTTTCCCTCGAAATACTAAATAATAAAAAAAAATCTTACTTTGGAAGTATTCTATTAGGCATTTAAATATTGCCTGGAAATATCTAGGATTATTAAATAGATAGGCGTGATGAAGATTATCTAATAAACATTGTTGTTCTTTACTAATGGCCTTATGAGAGATATATTTGGTTTCACTATTACCATAACAATGTAATACTAATTCTCCAAAAGATATTGCCTCACCTTTCTCCATTGGCTGACTATATATTATTTGGTCTACTGCTTGTCTGTTTGACTGTAGCGCACCAATTTTTTTTTTATTTATTCAAATTTTGTGCTTTATTTTATTTAATTATTAAGTGTTGTGAATTATTTAATTTATTTGTTTAAATTAATTGTTAGAATTGTTTGGTAGAATTTTGTGAATTTAATTGTTAATTGTTTATTTATTTTAATACTGGAATAATTGAGTTTTGGTTGAATGCACCAAGGTGCATGGTAGGTAGTGATGCACCCTAGTTATTGAGTGTGTGCATGTGCATGGTTGCATGCTGCACTTGTGTAGAATTTTCTACACACTTTGTTATTTTCCTTTTATTAGATTTATTAAGTTTATTTAAAACAAAAATAAATAAAAAGAAAGGGAAAGGGAGAGTGTGAACATGTGAGCATAGTAGGAAGGAGAGTGCTTCTTTTCCTATTTTTATTTTTCAATTAAATTGAAGAATATAGCTAAAATTGGAATGGGAGGTTGTCATCTTTATTTTTCTACAAATTAAGATAAAATCAAATAAATTAAAAGAAAAGAAAAATAGCAAGAAGAGGAAACTTACCCATTATGTTCATTACGTTATTTTTGGCTAAGTTAGAATAAAAAGGGAAGAGAAAAGATGAGGCCATTTGGAGCCTTAGAGCCGTCGGCCTAGTCAGAGAAGGAGAGAAAGAGTGGACGGACTAGAGAGAGAAGGAGAAGAAGGAGGAGAAAAGGAAGAAGAAGAGGGTTCAATCCTAGGGTATGTTTCTTTGTACTTGTGGTTTCTAGACACTCTTCTTATGATTCTTGGTTTTGACAACTTTTTCCTTTTGTTGTTGTTGGTTTCACCTTTTCTTGATGTGGGATTTGAATCCCTAGGCTTGATCAAGGGGTGGATATAGTTTTTGGTGTTGGTCCCTTTTGTATTCTTGATTCTACAATCAAGAGAGGTAATAAATCTTTATCCCTAATGTTATTATGCTTTCTTGGGTTATATGGATTGAAGGGTATGTTTTTATTTTGATGCATGAGGGATTTGACCTAGGCGTGGGCTTGGGTATTCATGGTGTTGTGGTTTGTGACAATATTTTATTGTTGATGTATGGTGATTATGTCAATCTATTGTTAAGGATAATTGTTTTGATCTTAAAATCATAAGTATGGTGGTGTTGAAGTTATGTTGTCTAAGGTTTTTCCTATGATTTGATGCTATGTATGTTTTGGCTTAAAGGTTCTATGTGTAAGCATGCAAGGATTTTGTTTATTTTTGGCTTGTGGAATTTTGGCCTAGGGGTGGTTATTCAAGCGTGTTAGTTCATCTTTATGTGTTCATGTCAATTGTAATCTTAGAAACATGATAGGTTGTTTGTGAGAGTTTTAAAGGGTCTATAATAATTTTGTTTTCTTTTGGATTACTTGAATGATAGAAACATGCTAGGGTTTGTGATAAATTTTGTTGATCTAACATGTATGAATATATAATGTAGGAATTTTGTGAGGCATGATGAAGATGATGAATTTCTTGACTTGTTAGGCTTGCTTATTTTTGTGTTTAAATGGTTTAGAATATGATGAAAATAATGTTTTTGCATGCTTAAATGATTTTGCAAGTGCTATGATGTTTTTAAGAAATTATAGGGAATTTTAATATACATTAAAATTGTGTTTTTACTCAAATAATTTTTTTTATATATATTTTAGAGAAATTATGAGATTTTAATTTCAAGATGGTGATTTTTAAGAGTTTATTTTGTTGCTGGAATTTTCGGTAAAATATTAGAAAGTATTTTATTTGAAGGAAAATTTGTGTGTTTGTGAGATAATATAACACCTTTGCTATGTAAATATTAAAAATAGTATTTTTAAATGCAACCATGAGTGTTCATTATAATAGATATGATTTTCTTTATTTTAATTAATAAAAATGTTGAGATTAATTCACTTGTGATTTTTAAATAAATAAAATGGTGGCTGAAAGTTTAGTTTAATAAATTAAAAATAATTATTTGATTATCACATATGAATTTACACTACATAAAATTAATTCTTAAAATAATACAAATAAAATATATTTTTCTCAGACCTAATATTTATATTTTTCTCACATCAGTCTGTGATTTTATTAATTTAAATAAAATTGCTATTTTCTAAGGAAACATAATAATTATAAGTATTTGAAATAAATTTAAGCCTTTATTATTTCAATGTAATTTAAAAATAATAAATGGATTTATTATATTTTTAAAAGGCTAAATAAATTATTTTTATGAAATAAAATAATGTTTTAAGAGGTTTAATGAACTAAGTGATTTTAAAGAGATAAATAATGGTAAGAAAGTATGTTGCTAAATCCTTATTTCTGAAATGATAGAAATAAGCGTGTAGGAACTATCGTTTTTAACATCACTTTTTAACAATGTTCCCACGTCTGCATGTCGCATGCAAATGCACTTTTACGTTAAAAAATATGTCTAATATTCAACCATATGATTTTTACTTAAAAACCATGCATGTAAAATATGTATAATTTGCATTATTATTTTGGTGATTTTATATGTAAATATGCATGTTTGGAAAATATGTGTAGTTTTCACCATGTGTGCATGACCCATGCACACACGGGGTATATGAGTTGGGCACAAGAAAGTCTTATGTGATGCTAAAGAATGTTATTTGATTATGGTTATAGGATAGTTGTGAAGTTTTTAAATATTTTTGCTTTACTTGGACCTGAGGTAGGGAAGTTAGATAGAATTCAATTTGTTTATGTTATGAACGATAAGCTTGGCTTATATAAGGATAAATGATATATACACTACTACAAAAACACATTTTTAGGACACCATTTTAGGACACTCACCTAAATGCGAGTCCTGAAAAAGCCTCCTGGATTTTTTAGAACTCGTGTTGCGAGTCCTTAAAGAATTTGTTTTCCGCGAGTCCTAAAAACTGTGTGTCCTAAAAGTTTGAGTTTCTTTTTTATACAAACACCTCCTGGATTTTTTAGGACTCGCGTTACGAGTCCTAAAAGAATGTTCTTAGGACCCGTATTACGAGTCCTAAAAACTTATGTGTATCATAAAAGTTTGAATTTTAAAAAATTTCAAATTCCCTCAAAAATTTTTTAACAATAGTTTTATTATTATTGATTAAAAAAAACAAAAAATAAATCACTTAGCCCCTTTTTCTCTCTCTCTCTCTCTTTCCTCGGTTCCCTCTCTCTCTCTCTCTCTCCCGAAGTTCCTTCTCTCTCTCCCTCTCTCAACTTGCGTCGTCACTGCCAGGGCCGAACGGTCGTCGTCCCGTCTCCGGCCATTGCCACGCGCTACACCATCGGAAGCGTCATCCCCCGAAACCCCTGACCCCCGAAGATGGAAACCTCACGCGCGGCCTAATGCCCTCAACGGGGAACTCAAAGTTCGGTCGTTCATGGGTTTCTCCCCAACTTTTTGAGCATATTCCGTGTAACGCCCCACGTCACTATGGCTGCTTCCTGGAATGACGACTGGCCCTACAAATCAACACGAGTCTTTCCAGCGTGCTTTGTCCTCACTCGCATGCTTCCTGGGAAAAATTCCCAAGAGGTCACCCATCTCAAGATTACTCTAGGTCAAGAACGCTTAACTTTGGAGTTCTTAAGTGATGAGCTACCGAAAAGAAGATGCATCTTGTTGATATAGGTAGTACCCATCAATCCATTTAAGCCCTCTTCAACTATGTAGTCCCATACCTACACAGTCTTAGAATCATCACACTAGACCTTCCCCAGGCGGTGTGGGATGGCACAGCCTACCCAGTCTCTCCCCTTACGAATCACGGGATTTTGACTGTCACAATCATCCCCCTTTACGGGCCCAACATCCGCGTCGGCCACACTTCTGGCTGGGTCAAGGCTCCGATACCATTTGTAACGCCCCATGTCACTATGGTTGCTTCCTGGAATGACGACCGGCCCTACCAACACGAGTCTTTCCATCATGCTTTGTCCTCACTCACACGCTTCCTGGGAAAAATTCCTAGGAGGTCACCCATCTCAAGATTACTCCAGGTCAAGCACACTTAACTTCGGAGTTCTCAAGTGATGGGCTACCGAAAAGAGGATGCATCTTGTTGATATTGGTAGTACCCATCAATCTATTTAAGCCCTCTTCAACTGTGTAGTCCCATACCTACACAGTCTTAGAATCATCACACTTGACCTTCCCCAGGAGGTGTGGGATTGCACAGCTTACCCGGTCTTTCCCCTTACGGATCACGGGATTCTGACTGTCACATTTTGGCCACCTCGAGCCACCACAACCTGAACTACCACCACCACCATACTCCTTGCTTCTTGGGCTTTAAAACCCAATAGTTTATTTTCCGAACCACCACCTTTGAATGGTGGTGCCGCAGCCGTCGCCTGAGCCCCGCTGCCAGATTCAAAACCCACCAATTAAATTTTTTTTTAAATAAAAAATAAAACTTTTTAGGACTCGCAACACGAGTCCTAAAAAACTCTAGTTTTTAAGGCTCTCAAATAGAGGACTCGCAAGCCTTTTTTTTAGTAGTAATATATGATGATATACCTTGTATGAAATGCTATTTTTATATGATATGATGAATGTAAGAAATCATGTATTTTTCCTTGGCTTTGATATGACTGGATTGCATGTATTTCTGTATGTTGTATGTTATGTAATGGTTGCTAGCATGTTGAATGCGACAAAACAAAGGGGTTACCCAGGATATGAAGACGTAACCCGAGTTGCTAAGGATAAAAAGATGTAACTCATAGGACGGACGCACCGAGGTTTTTCAAGGACCAGAGTTCCTGTTTACCTCAAGAAGTGACATGGACAAGATATGGGGCCATGTTCACAAAGATATGATGATGATGCTTATGATGATAATGTTTATGATGATAATGTATATGATAATGATTTTTATGATGACGACGTATGATGATGAAGTTAAGTATGATGTATAACGATGTATGAATGTGAATATGTCTTGTTGTGTTTACTCATGTGATGTTTGCACTTCCATACTGGGCTTTTAGCTCATCCCCTTACTTTCCCTTCCAGGTAGCAAATAGAATTTCTCTTTAGCACGCGTGGTGATGTGGGGAGTTCCGACATCAAGGTGTGTATAGCGTTGGAGGTACCCTATGGGCGAGTAAACAACCAGATTAATGCCAATTTCTAAAGAACAATGTTATGTTTATTTTTAACTTTTCAGAACTTATTAGTGGGACTTGAACTTTATTTATTTATAAAACGTTGCATGAAAACTATTATTTTTATTTTTAAACTATTGGGCCCAACTTGCATGTTTTAGTAAGGCCCCACTGGGATTTTTCATATAATAAGTGGCTTTATTCTATAAGTTTATGAGCATGTAAAAGTTTTACAAAGTATTAGATTAGGGCGTTTACATTGCCATTTGGGCTCTGGGATGTATTCCAGGCCTATATATTCTTGGACGAAATGGTTGTCGGTCCATCTGTATTGTAAATTAATGGAGATAATACATCAGCATAATAATTATCTTTTACTTTAATATGCTCAATAGTAAGATTATATCCTTTAATAATAAAATTATTAATGAATTTTGTCCATCTATTAGTCATTAATTTTTTATTATTTTGCCTCATTTTTTCATAGAAGCTTACTATTGCTTGGCAATCTATTCTAATAGTAAATTATTTTTTATTAATTAAATAAAGATTGAATGCATCTAAGGAATATCCAATTGCCATTATTTCGGCATCAATACCAGTAATACTTTTTTCTTTATACTTTTGTGGATGCCAAAAATCCACCAAATAAAAACTCTTTAGTCCCTGGTTGGAACATAGTGATAAAGGTCACTTATTCATACTATTGGGCTCGAGCCTGTAGGCCTTGTCGAATACAGGAGACCATCTCATGAGAAACAACACATTATGAGCCACAAGGTTTGGCCCTGCTAAGCTGAGGGGCCACAATGAATACTGCAAGAGGATAGGTGCACAAGGCCCTCACATAGTGAGGTCCGACGTGCCCGCGCAAGGCTGACACGCTCATGGGTCAAGATGCACTCATACGCGTAAACGCTGCCAAAGACGCCCGGGACATACACCTGGTGATGCTCGATATTCCACGCTTATAAAAGACCCAAAGAACGCACTTAGACCCCCATACGCCTGCACTCTCATTGGGTCCTCGGGCCATCAGGCACGCACACCCCAGCGAAGCCCTCATGCTCGCACACCCCCTAGAGAGACCCTCTTGCGCGCGCGCCCCCTAGCGAGGCCATCAGGCACGCGCCCCCAGCGAGGCCCTCATGTGCGCACCCCCAGCGAGGCCATCAGGCGCATGCCCCCAACAAGGCCCTCCTGCGTGCGCGCCTCCTAGTGAGGCCATCAGGCACGCGCCCCCAACGAGGCCCTCATGTGCGCGCCCCTAGAGAGGCCATCAGCCGCACGCCCCCAGCAAGGCCTTCATGTGCGCGCGCCCCCAGCGAGGCCGTCAAGCGCGCACCCCCAGGAAGGCCCTCATGCATGCGCCCCCAGTGAGGCCATCATGCGCGGGCGCCCCCGCGAGGCCCGTGGGCCACCATCTTCTCGGGAGGTCGTTGCACCATCACGTCACTAGTCTAGATCCATGCCGCAAGGAGACAAGTATAGCTAGGCCCCTCGCCACTAGGAGCCTTGCAAGGCACGACCAGTACATGGGTCATTACCGCCTCGCATCTATGCCTTGCAAATGAGGGTCACATGACATTGATCTCATGAGGAACAGAGTCCACTGACGAACTGAAAGGAGTTAGAGTACGGACATAGTATCCACGTCAGATAAGTAGTAGAGGTACGAACAAAGTACCATCTGTTGTCCTCACCAGCCACTCCTCTGACACCCGTACCAGGCAGGTAGTGGAGGCATGACCAGGTACAAAAGGTGAGGTGCTCCCATGATCTCTTACCTTGTACCAGAGCCGACACCACTACCCCTGGAACCACTCTCCTGTTAGTGTACTTGTATACCATCTGGTCCCCTGGACCACCATGTACCCAGGGCCATTAGAGCCTACTATAAAATGAACCCCACTTCCACAGAGAAGGGGGTTGGAAAATTCATTGTATGCAGAGGCTATTAAGCAATATACATTTTTCACACCATTGTTCATCTGTGTTCATCCTTTCATAAGTTAATTCTAAGTTCATATCTAAACATCGCCGCATTTACCTTTGAGTTTTTCGACCTAATTTCGTTGACAAGATTTCACCGCCAACAGTTTGGCGCCGTCTGTGGGAAGAACAAGCATCAAGCCAGCATTCTTCCATCATTTCCAGCAAAGAAAGATGTTAAGACATTCAAAACGCCTATGGCAAATACAAGATGATGAGGTTCTCCGGGATGAAGTAGAGCGGAGGGCTACCCAGAAAGACCCCCCTCCGCCTAAACATGGAGGCAGACCGGAGGAGTCTCTTCCCCCAAGGGAGGAGAAGGAAGCATCATCCCTGACCATCCGACCCGACGGAGGTCATTTGGAGCCGCCAATGCATTCACTTCACCGGCCCCCGGTAGCACCACGCTCAGGCCACCAAGACCCAGGTCCATCGACGCACGGGCCAAGCAAGAGTCCCGGGGTATGCTCGGTAAGTTCAAGCTCAAGGAATCGCCTCTACAGGGATGAGATTCAAGAGTTACATAAAAAGACTCGAAGGCTGGAAACCCAGATAGAGAACATGCAAGAGGTTTTAAATGACCTACTGCGAGGAAAGTCAAGCACGCCCCCTCCTATGCGTAAAGGCAAGGAGCATGAAAAAGGGGAAAGCATTGTCCCCGTAGATGATGGGGGAACCCAACTTTCCACAAGTAAAACCCCCCAGACAAAGTATCAGGGGGGACCTAGGCCAACAAAAGGTCCCCAGGAGCAAAGGCGGAGGGAAGGTGATGGTCGTAAGAACGAGGCCGAAGTCCCTTCAAAAGAGGCACCCCCTGGCCTAAGAAAAGAGCTCCATGGGGAGAGGTCAGAAGTAAGAGACGTACCCCCCGCGGTTCCACCGAGGGACACAACCAAGGCAAGGGATCAGCCCGAGACCCCGCAAAACTCCTTATGCAAAAATAGGAGGGGGCTAGACACCAAAATGCGAAGCCCTCGACGCAAGATCACCACAGCACTTGGGGGGCGCATGGATGATGGAGAATTTGACCGTGATTCACCCTTCACAAGGGAGATTTAGGATGAACAAATGCTCACTGGCTTCAGAGAGCCTCGCATGACTCCGTACGAGAGTACTACAGACCCAAAATATCACTTAGACTCCTTCAATAACTTGATGAGGTTAAGAGGGGTCAACAGCATAGCAAAGTGTCATTGCTTCGTTGTTACGCTTAAAGGAGTGGCATACAAGTGGTTCAGGAGGTTAAGGCCAGGAACAATCAAGTCATGGCAACAATTCTCTGATGAATTTCTTCAACAACACCATGCAGCGTGTGACTACATCATGCCAACTACCAGCCTCGCTAACATCAAACAAGGTGAGAATGAAAGTTTGAAGGACTACATCCATAGGTTCGATATAGAGGCAACAAAGGTGGGAGATTTAACCACAGTGGAGCTCAAGATGGCTATCACAGCCGGAGTTCATCCAGGAAGCAAGTTATGGAGTAACATGCTCAAAAGAGAAGTTTCGAATTTGGACGACTTCTTCGAGAGAGCACAGAAGTACATACGTGTGGAAGAGGGCCATAAGAACTTCCATGTCGAAGAAAGCGAACCTTCCTCCAGTGGCCATACTACCAATATGTTTGGGGATTCCATATAGTAGGGGGGCATCGTGCTAGAGGGGTCACTGACCACGTTTGAGATCGAACGAAGACCACTTAGCCATGAAAGTCCCCACCCGAGGGGAGATCACCTCAAAAGCGGACACCTCCAAAAAGGGTCTCATAAGTAGACGCTTGAAAAAAGGTTCTCCAAAGTAGACGCTTGCAAAAAGGGTCTCATAAGTAGACGCCGTCAAAAAGGGTCTCCAAAGTAGACGCTTGCAAAAAGGGTCTCATAAGTAGACGCCCGCAAAAAGGGTCTCCAAAGTAGACGCATGCAAAAGGGGTCTCCAAGTAGACGCTTCCAAAAAGGGTCTCAAAGAAGACGCTTGCAAAAAGGGTCTCAAAGAAGACGCTTGCAAAAATAGTACTATGCCTAATGACGAGAAGGACGCTTATCGCAACAAATAATAAGCGCGCGCGAAAATATATAAAAGGATAACTAGAACCCAAGGGGTCAATATATCCTTATAGATACAATCAAGGTGCACCAAAGAGAGACCTACCGAACCCCCTTTCGCGGGGTTCCAAAGGACCTCGAGCATGATGAATACCAAAAAAAAAAGAAAAGAGAAAAAAGAGGGATAATAAAAAGGAAGAGAAGAGTCTACAAGAACGCCTAAAGGCCTCCCTCTAGACTGGGGGGCAAGTGTGGATGCCAAAAATCCACCAAACAAAAACTCTTTAGTCCCTGGTTGGAACATAGGGATAAAGGTCACTTATTCATGCTATTAGGCTCGAGCCTGTAGGCCTTGTCGAATACAGGAGATCATCTCATGAGAAACAACACATTATGAGCCACAAGGTTTGGCCCTGCTAAGCTGAGGGGCCACAATGAATACTGCAAGAGGATAGGTGCACAAGGCCCTCACATAGTGAGGTCCGACGTGCCCGCGCAAGGCTGACATGCTCATGGATCAAGATGCACTCATATGCGTAAAAGCTGCCAAAGACGCCTGGGACATACACCTGTGGATGCTCAATATTCCACGCTTATAAAAGACCCAAAGAACACACTTAGACCCCCATATGCCTGCACTTTCATTGGGTCCTCGGGCCATCAGGCACGCGCCCCCCAGCGAGGCCCTCATGCGCGCGCGCCCCCTAGCGAGGCCATCAGGCGCGCGACCCTAGCGAGGACCTCCTCCGCGCGCGCCCCCTAGCGAGGCCATCAGGCATGCGCCACCAGCGAGGCCCTCATGTGCGCGCCCCCAGCGAGGCCATCAGCCGCGTGCCTCCAGCGAGGCCATCAGGTGCGCGCCCCCAACGAGGCCCTCCTGCGTGCGCGCATCCTAGCGAGGCCATCAGGCATGCGCCCCCAGCGAGGCCCTCATGTGTGCGCCCCCAGCGAGGCCATCAGCCGCACGCCCCCAGCAAGGCCCTCATGTGCGCGCGCCCCCAGCGAGGCCGTCAAGCGCGCACCCCCAGCAAGGCCCTCATGCGTACGCCCTCAGCGAGGCCATCATGCGCGGGCGCCCCTGCGAGGCCCGTGGGCCACCATCTTCTCGGGAGGCCGTTGCACCATCACGTCACTAGTCTGGATCCATGCCGCAAGGAGACAAGTATAGCTAGGCCCCTCGCCACTAGGAGCCTTGGAAGGCACGGCCAGTACATGGGTCATTACCGCCTCGCATCTATGCCTTGCAAATGAGGGTCACATGACATTGATCTCATGAGGAACAGAGTCCACTGACGAAATGAAAGGAGTTAGAGTACGGACATAGTACCCACGTCAGATAAGTAGTGGAGGTACGAAAAAAGTACCATCTGTTGTCCTCACCAGCCACTCCTCTGACACCCGTACCAGGCAGGTAGTGGAGGCATGACCAGGTACAGAAGGTGAGGTGCTCCCATGATCTCTTACCTTGTACCAGAGCCGACACCACTACCCCTGGAACCACTCTCCTGTTAGTGTACTTGTGTACCATCTAGTCCCCTGGACCACCATGTACCCAGGGCCATTAGAGCCTACTATAAAATGAACCCCACTTCCACAGAGAAGGGGGTTGGAAAATTCATTGTATGCAGAGGCTATTAAGCAATATAAAATTTTCACTCCATTGTTCATCTGTGTTCATCCTTTCATAAGTTAATTCTAAGTTCTTATCTAAACATCGCCGCATTTACCTTTGAGTTTTCCGACCTAATTTTGTTGACGAGATTTCACCGTCAACAACTTTCCTAAAGCATATCTTGATATTTCTTCAGTATCTTTATTAGAATATTTACTAGGCTTTTTCTTTAATACGACTCCCCATCCCTTATCACATCCATCTGTTTCTATCATTTAATAGTAAGTTATTAATGGAAGGGATAATTTTGGTAAGGTTTTTACTACTTCTTTGATTTTCTTTTCTAGTTTAATATCTTTAATATTGAAGTATCTTTGACCATAAATTTGGTCTTATTATATAATGGCCCAAGTAATTTTGATAAATTCTTAATATATGTACGGGCATAATTCAATAATCCAAGAAATTGCATAATACTTTTTAAATCTTCAAACTTTTCATGGAAATCTAGTATCTTTTTACTAATATGATCTTGTAATTTTATTTTCCCTTTTCCTATTTCGAATCCTAGAAATTTTATATATGCTTTTCCTAATTCCATTTTCTTTTTGCTAATAATTAAACCATATTGTTCAAATTTTTAAAAAAACTTGTTTTAAATGTTTCTCGTGTTCCTTATAATCTTTGCTAAATACTAGAATATGGTCAATATATATTAAACAATAACTTAATTCATAAAATATTTTATCCATTCTTCTCTGAAATATTACTAGGGCATTTTTAAGTCCCATTGGCATTACTAATCATTCAAATAGTCCTTGTGGGCAGACAAATGATGTCCAGGGAATACTTGCTTCTGCCATCTTTATTTGGTAGAAACATGATTTTAAGTCAAATTTATTAAAAACTCTACAACCTTGCAGTTTATTTATTAAAACATCTTTATCAGGAATATTATAAGAGTCATCTTCAGTATTATCATTTAATCTTTTATAATTTATTATCATTCTACTTTTTCCCCTAACTATTTCACTATGGTTTCTTATTAGAAAAGCAAGACTCCAATGTGGTGAGTCACTATGTGTAATAAATTTATTTTATAATAATTCATCAATATGATCTTTAAAATCTTTTATGTCTATAGGATTAAATTTTTGTGCTTGACAAGTTATTTTATAATCTGGATTTTTTATTAATAATTTACATATTGGATTATCATTCTATTTTAAAATTTTCATACTATCTCCGATATTTTCTTGTTTTCGTAGTTTATATATTAAATGTTCTATATAATTACTAAATATTAAGTTGTATAATTTTTTTTCTGTTATTATTTCTCTATCTAGTTTTATTTCATTTATTATATCTATTAATTTATTTTCTTTGTTGACGCAGTTTTTCGCCAACAGTGTATTAAGAAATAATAAGGTATATTAGTGCTTAGTAATAAACCGTGATAAAAAAATGAAATAAATTCATAAGAACACAAATCTTTTATGTAGTTGAGTGGTTAAAATCCACCTAGTCCACGAGTTTGGCAAAGTTTCAGTATTACAGAATAATCAATCCCTTATCCTGTCCAATATTCTTGGTATTTCTAGAGAAATTCCATGGACAGGTTTGGGTAACCGCGCGAGTCAGTCACGAAAATGCATATTTGTTACATTTAATACATATATTTTCCATTTATAATGGGATATGATTTGATCATAAAGTAAATGTTCTCCTAATATCTGGGACATTAAATATGACAGCCTGAACATAAATAACCATATTATGGGACCCGAGTCTTTGGGGATCCGCGGGTACCCAATATATTTGAGTTATCACGAGCTAGATATCTCTTCGAGCTCGTACTTCATATCTATTTGAATATTATGAACTCACACTTTACAACCTTCGTGTTTGTAGCTCGGGTTAAACCCAGGACGCCTAACACCACATGTGCCCATGTGAAACTGGAGTTGCTTACATGGATAATAAGCATATATCATTCCCTTTGTTATTTCTCCGTAGATTTATTTGCCAGCGGTACCCAAACTGAGTGAATGACTAGAGCTAAAATTAGGGTACAACATTTGCCCCCAAGCTCCTGCTCGTGTATGATGCCATCATTTTCTGACCTACAGAGTACGAACTTTTAGTCTTCTGTTATACAAAACCATGCTTGCCTACTACTCGAGTACTGGACACGTGGTGTACTACAATTGGCGTCTGTTCGGGTTTCGAGGACTGCAATAATTGTTTTGTCACCTTTTTTCCATTTTTGTGTCTATTTAACCATGGCCCTTGGATCTTGTACTAACCCAATTGGATGGCCCATATTTATTTACGCGATTTACGTATAAATAGGACGGGCATATTTCAGACTTCACCACCTTTCATTCAAAAAATTTCCTCTTTTGCGCTTTCGAAACTTCCTCCATTTCCATATATCCCCAAAAATCATTCATTGTATCCCGTTACTCAGGAGTTTTCCAAGAAATTTCCTCTGCAAAATCTTATGTCTTACCGTCGAAGAACATACTGTAAGTACCTCTGATATCTTGGTTTGGAAAAAAAAAATTTACTGGTCTTTTGCTCCTCACCATGCTCATTCGTAATATTCACTGTAGTCACTTGTTAGGATATTTCTAAACGTTGTTAGCAAATAGGCTTCGATTTAGGTTCAATGAGTATGTCCTAAAATAGCTCTAGAAATAACACATTCATAAAACTGGGAATTTTTTTGGGTAAATCTGGGTAATTATGATGGTGAACCAATTTAAAAAATACCCATTCGGGATAAAGGAGATGAAGGGTTCTTAGGGTTCAAACCAGATTGCTTAGGGGTCACACTTCTTGGGCTGCATTGCACTAAACTGCTTCCCAAGGACAGTAGTGGTCTGGTAGTTTGACACACAGATCCCTAAATATCAGGGGTCTGTTAGGAAACCGAGGTGCGTAACTTAGGGTATCGCGTGGCATCATGCGATGGGGCTGAGGCTAATCTCATCTCGTATAACGAAAGTAAACCTTCCGCCTTTCATATTTTTGCATCAATTTTGTAAATCCTCCTAGGTTTCCTAACTTGGTGGTTTTGTCCATTAGGTGATCAGATGGCACCCAAGAAAAATGCACCCAAGAAGAACACAACCTGCTCGTCCGCTCAGCAAAAGAACAAGGGGAAACATATCGCCCCAGAATCCCCCATTCCCCACTTCGGTTCGATGGTGGAGAAGGAGGTAGTGGTTGATCCCAACACCTGCTTCGAGGCTGAAAAAATGGTATCCAAGATTACGACCCAGGGGAACAAAATCATGTTGAGCCACAATATTGAGGTCGGGACTGGAACTCTCCTGGCCCAACCTGCATTCAAAGGGGAACGAAGTTGCTCCCCTTTCCTAAACGACTTCGCGGCTTGGAGCGATGAACACTTGAAGGCGGGGGCCTTCCTTCCCCTGGACCAATATTTTGCTGACTTCCTGAACTACGTGAAGTTTGCACAATTTCAGCTCCCCCCAAATTCTTATAGGCTTTTAGCGGGGCTAAAATACTTGTTTTTGAAACAAGAGTGGGAGGTCCACACTCTGGTAGATATATTATACTTCTTCTGCCTTAAAACCAGACCGAAATAGAGAGGGTGAGGTGACAGGTTCTACTATCTGACAAGATTTCCCAACTCTGCTCCCATTATTGAGCTTCCCAGTCACCCCAACGACTACAAAGACTTGTTCTTTATGTCGAATGGGTTCCAATATTGCAAACACAGATACTTCAATCATCCTCGTAAGTTCCTTACTTTTGTAACCTTAGCTCGTGACATTTTTTATTCCTTTCAAGGTGTTTCTTTTGTACATGTCTTAACTGAATTTGTTTCTCGTGCAGTCATATTTGCGAGGACAGAGAAGTCCGTGACCCTCGGGGGTCAATACGAGAAATTGTCTGGGCTTCCACCCAGTGTGAAGGACTACCTCCAGGTCGTGAATGACGTCATGATGTTGGCGTGTAAGTTGATTAGCGAAGGTCAAACATTGGCCTTAAGGACCCAGGCTACCCTTCCGGTCATCCAGGAGCTCCCATCCTTTTAAGAGGAGGCCTTGCCAGCCACCGAAGGCGAGGAGGAAGAAGAGGATGTGGTTCCTCTTGTGAGGAAAAGGAGGGCTCTCGAGATTGTCTGGGAACCTGACTTAGAACAAGTTACGTCTGGGCAGCAACCGGCCCCTCCAGCCAGGGTAACCTATACCCCTATAGGGAATTAGATAAAGCTATTGCCGATTTTAGGTTAGTTCGATTTAACCCAAATCAACTCATCCATCGTCATCCTTATAACAGATATCGTAATGTAACCTTGCTCCAATGCATAGACCACCTAGTGGTACACTATGATAGTAGTTACCCTATGGGTACAGTAGTCGTTAACAACACTTTAAACTTTAAATCTGCCATTTTTTAGGAGTATGGAACCAACCGTAGGACCTGGTCCTCTCTGCACTAGGGTACCTTTGCCCTAGATTTAGACAATATGTAAATGAATCCAGCCCTGAGGAAGGACCTGAGTTTGAGCCCCCTAGGATCCCATAAATATTAACCATAGATTTTCCCTCTCCTCCATTAGTTCCAAGGCTGGAGGCTGTGATAATAGACTCCTCCCCCAGCCTGGAGGGTAGGATCTTTGTTTATTTTCTTTCGTTGTGTATTTCTGACAATCTTATTTGTGAACTAATTCCTTTTTATTCTTTTCAGGCGAAGAGATGGAACATCCCAGAGCTCCTGACCTCCAAATCGCCATTCAGACAAAAAAACTGGCTTGGGCCCCGCCGTAAAGAGCCTCAGGATCTCAAAGAAAACCCCCTGCTGCGGGCAACACCTCTAGATCCCCTGCCAAGGGGAAAGACGCGACCTCAACCAAGGAATCAGTTTCGGTGAGTACTGTTACCACTAGGGTTTCTCCTCCTCCACCTCGATTCGTGCCTCCTCGAAACCAAGTAATACAAGCTGACCCTCCAGCCCCCACCGTTCCAGCCACCACCATTCGAATTTCAGTAGATCCCCAGGATCTAGAAAAGATCCCTGAAGCTTTTCGGGGCATCATTTATGAGAGGGCGAGCCATATGGTGGGGCATGCCTATAAGGCAAGGTCGAGGGATCTAAGGACCATCGAGGAGCGCAGCCTGGAGAATGTCTTGGAGTCAGCTCTGGGGATGAACCTCACTGTAAGATATCTTTTCTTGGCAATTAATTCCTTATTATTGTTGTTGACGGTGAGAACTCGTCAACGAAGTTAAGTTGGAAACAATTATCAAATCAAGACTGCTGATTCGAAAACAGTAAAAACTTGAACAAAAACTCGAGAACAATGATGGCACAATAATGGAGAAATCAATCTTTCATTCACACTTCAGGTTCTGCTACAGTAAAATTTCCAACCCCCTTTCAGGTGGTCTTAGGGTCCATTTTATAGTAGGCTCTAATGGCCTTAGATACATAGTGGTCCAGGGGACCAAGTGGTACATACGTACTGTGTCAGAGGAGTGGCTTCAGAGGTTGTGGTCGTACATCCCGTACAGAAGTAGGTGTCAGGAGGATGTCTCCACTACTTGTCGGTACCCATGTCTAATGCGTGGTGGCAGGCATAGTGGCGCAGGGGGTAGTGGTGTCGGCTCTGACCTATGGCCGTACACGTACGGACCATAACTCCTATCCTTGCATACCCACTCCTGGCATTTCCACTACTTGTCTGGTAGGGGTACTATATCCGTACTCTGACTTCTTTAGGTTTGTAGGCACATTCCATACTCATGCATGTACCGTGCCCCTTGTGAGTATTCTCGCCTCCAAGGCCATGGGCGAGGCCATGGGCGAGGCCATGGGCGAGGCCATGGGCGAGGCCATAAGCGAGGCCATGGGCGAAGCCATGGGAGAGGCCAGGGGCGAGGCCATGGGCGAAACTATGGACGCATCTCGCGAGGCCACTTGGGAGGTGTGGCCTAGGCATCTCGCGAGGCCCTTTGGGTGGCGTGGCCTAGGCATCTCGCGAGGCCACTTTGGTGGTGTGGCCGAGACCTTCTCGCGAGGCCACTTGGGAGGTGTCGCCTAGGCAACTCGCGAGGCCCTTTGGGTGGCGTGGCCTAGGCATCTCGCGAGGCCACTTGGGAGGTTTGGCCTAGGCAACTCGCGAGGCCAAGCGAGGCCATGTCGCCTCGCGCCTAAGCATCTGAGCGGGGCCATGCAAGGCTATGACATCTTAGCATCCACACCTTGTAAACTGCGTGTTTTCCCTTGATGAGATTTTGAGCATCAACACTTGCCCCCCTAGTCTAGGAGAGGACCTTTAGGTGCTCTTGTAGACTATTCATCTTGGTTCTTATACATAGGCCTTCATGCATGGCTTAATATTTGCACCTTACTTCATTATTAGTATTACTTCTCTTTTGGTAACTCTTGTATTGTCTCAAGAACTCCCTTTTTCTTTTAATGTATAAATACATATGCTTCTTGTTTATTTCTTGTTCTATTGCATTTGAGGCCCTTTTAAGCCTGTGTGAAGGGGTTTAGTTGGTTCCCCTCTTTTATCTATCAGGCTAGAGGTCCTTTGGAGCCCATGTGAAAGGGTTCACTGGGACCTCTTTTGGTGCCTCTTGGTTGCTTTCATAAGGATATTTTGACCCCTTGGGTCTTAGTTATCCTTTTATGTTTTTCTTGCGCGCGCTTATTATTTCTTTGCGAGAAGCGTCCTTCTCGTCATTATGCATAGTACTATTTCTGCAAGGGTCTCTTTTAGGACCCTTTTTGGCTAGACGGCTTGGTGGCCGCTCTAGACTTATTAGTGTTGTCACTATATATATATAATTTTTTTTTTGTAAGGCCTTTTGGCCTCCTTGATGTTCACAAGGGTAGCTAATCCTTGTAAATCCAGGGGACGCCTTGCAAGGTCTTTTTACTGTTTCCTGTGTTTAGGGACTTCGCCTAGGGCCTCGATATAAGGGGGCCCTTCTAGGACCTCCCATTAAACGGTCCTTTTTATGGCCATGGTCCCTCTCGGGTCCTCCTGATGGAGGGCCCTTTTTAGGATCCTCCTGGTGCATAGGATCCTTTTTAGGATCCTGGTGCAAGGGGTCCTTCTTTGGATTCTCCTGCTTGTTGCTTGCTTCGTCTCCACGGGCCACTTCCTCTTGATGGAGGGCCCTTTTTAGGATCCTCCTGATAGGGGGTCATTTTTAGGTTACTCCTAATTGAGGGCCCTTTTTAAGATCCCTTATTAAAGGGTCTTTTTTAGGAGCCTCTTTTTTTAGAAGTCTCCTTTTTAGGAGGGCGAGGGGTCCTTTCTAAGATCCTCCGTTAGAGGGCCCTTTTTAGGTTCCCCTTGCTAGCTGCATGTTATTGCCTCTTATCCTGCCCCCCAAGCGCTTGGTGAAATTTATTTCGGCAAGCACTTTGGCTGATGCTTGTGCAGCGAAGAAAGTAAACACGGGAAGTAGCAAACGGTTTCATTTATAGCACGCGGTTTACACATAACTTTGTAAATAAAAAAGAAAAAGGTTACATATAACTAGGAGGCTACCTAGGGTAGTCTCTTTGATTCTTACTTAAGCTAACATAACGAAGAACAAGCTAAACATAGGTTCTTTTGGCACTAAGAGCCGAAGTCTTGCTGGTTGCACTTCTCGAGAGGCTCCGTAACCTGCGGGTCCAATCTTGTGCGGGTCGCTCCTTCATGCACAGCCATCGCCATTGGCACGGACGGTTGGGTGGCTGCGCGGAGTGACATGTTATAGCATTCCCTCGCTTCCTTCTGCCCCCCTCTCACACATGCTACTCCCCCAGGGGTGGGGAATTTCATGGCCAGGTGATATACAGAAGTTATTGCCTTCAATTCTTTCAGAGAGGGTCTCCCTAACACCACGTTGAAGGCTGAGGTGCATTCTACCACGACGAAGTTGGCCATTACGGTGGCTTGCTTGGGTTGCTCCCCCATGGTGAGGGTTAATTCGATCGTCCCCAGGGGTCGCATCGAATCTCCCGTAAACCCATACAAAGTCGTGGTGCAAGGCTTTAGGTGACGGAGGCTCAACCCCATCCTTTCCAGCGCCTGTCGATACAAGATGTCCACAGAGCTCCCGTTATCCACCATGACCCGATGTACCCTCATATTAGCTAGCTGGGCGGTTAGCACCAGGGGGTCATTATGAGGAAAGTGCACCCCCTGCGCATCTTCTTCAGTGAAAGTTATTGAGTCATTCTCGCCCTTGAAGCTCTTCGGAGGGCGTTGCTCCAAACTTAAAACGCAATGTGGTGGACTTTTCCGGGCCTCCCTGGCATACCTGTCTCGCCCTTTCCTAGAATCGCCTCCGAATCCTGGTCCTCCAAAGATGGTCCTAACCTCCCCCTGCACTTCCGGGGCCATCTCACGTGCCCGTGAGGTGGGCACTCCTCCTTCTGGCCTCTGGATATCCTTGCGCACATACTTGTCCAAATGTCCCCTGCGGATGAGTTCCTCAATTTCTTCCTTCAAATGGATACACTCTGCCGTGGTGTGACCGGTATCCTTGTGGTACTGACAGTATTTACCAGGGTCTCTCTTGGACCGGTCCTTTCTCATTGGTGGGGGTCTTTTGAAAGGAACTCGATCTTCATTGGTGAGGTAAATGTGCTCCCTGGTGTCTCTGAGGTCTGTGTAGTAAGTGTAAGCCGCTTGCCTGCGATCATTCCCATGTTGGGTTTTCCTCTGGTGGTCATCTCTTGATCCATCGTATGCCCTTTTCTTCTTTGCTACATTCGACCCGTCGTTAGCTGGGGGCTTCGCGGGGGGCTCCTCCTTTCCCACCTTCAGGTTTGCATGGCCATCCTCCACGCGGATGTACTTCTGCGCTCTCTCATAGAAGTCGTCTAAGTCGGCGACTTCCCTCTTCAACATGTTGTCCCACAACTTGCTTCGTGGGAGCACTCCAGCGGTAATGGCCATTTTTAACTCTCTGCGGGTCAAGCTCCCCACTTTGGCTGCTTCCATGTTGAACCTGTGAATGTAGCTTTTTAGACTCTCATTTTCGCCCTGTTTTACATTGGCGAGGCTGGTGCCCGGCATAGTATAATCACGCACGGCATGATGTTGTTGGAGAAACTCATCTGAAAACTTTTGCCAAGACCTGACGGATCCCGACCGAAGTCTCTTAAACCATTTGTATGCGGGTCCTTTCAGCGTGACTGCGAAACAGTGGCATCTAGCCCCGCTACTTATCCCTCTCAATTTCATCAAGTCATTGAATGTGTCTAGGTGGTACTTGGGGTCGGTGCTTCCTTCATACGGGGTCATATGAGGCTCCTTGAAGTTGGCTGGGAGTCGGATGGCTTGGATCTCTTTGGTGAAGGGTGATTCATAGTCGAACTCCTCCTCAAGGCTTTGCCCTCCAGACGCGGTAACAATCTTACTCCGCAGGCTCTTCATCTCTGTATCGAGGTCTTGCCTCTTCTTCCTCAGGGAGTCTCTTAACATGGACGGGTCGACACCTTCCTTTCCATCGCCATCCCGAGGGACAGTAGGAGGGGTAGTCCTCTTATCCGCCCTCTTCTTGTTGAGCTCCTCTCGTAGATCCGCGGGCGTCCTCCTTGAGGTGACCTCGATGTCGTTGTGAGAGCCACCATTGTTCCCTTGCCTTGGCCCCTGGGGTGGCCTCGACGGTCCGGGACGCTCCTGCGGCTTCTCCCTGGGGGTGTTACTGGTGGAGTGTCTGGTCCTCCCGTCGTCTACTGGGACAGTGGTTTCCCGACCCTTCTCTTTCCTCTGGGGCAGGGTCATGTTCGACTTACCTTGCAACAGGCCATTCAGCACCTCCTGCATGTTCTCTAGGGTAGTCTCTAGTCTTTGGTTTTTACGGTGCAGTTCACGAATCTCCACTTCATAGAAACGAGATTTGGAACTCGAGCTCACGGAATGGACCCGGGGTTGCTTATCGTGTCTACGCGTCGAGGGGCCCGGGTCTTGGCGGCCGGAGTTCGGTACTTGTGGTGGTTTGGGAGGAGGGTACTCATTGGTATTCTCGGGTGGTGCAGTAGTTGTCCTTGGAGGACTTTCACCGTGTGGGATGGCCGGTGACGAGGCCTCCTTGTCATTCTCGTGAACCTCAGGGTCCCTTGGGGGCTCTACGTCCCGGGGTGGAGGTGGATCCTTCATGGAGGCCTTCAGCTGGACTCCGGTAAGGTGGACCTCCACTTCTTGAGGCTCCCTGAGTCGCTTCGAACGTCTTGGCATTTCTCCTTGCCGGAAGTAATGGCAGAACAGTAGCTTGGTGCTTACGTTCCCACAGACGGCGCCAAACTGTTGACGGTGAGAACTCGTCAACGAAGTTAAGTTGGAAACAATTATCAAATCAAGACTGCTGATTCGAAAACAGTAAAAACTTGAACAAAAACTCGAGAACAATGATGGCACAATAATGGAGAAATCAATCTTTCATTCACACTTCAGGTTCTGCTACAGTAAAATTTCCAACCCCCTTTCAGGTGGTCTTAGGGTCCATTTTATAGTAGGCTCTAATGGCCTTAGATACATAGTGGTCCAGGGGACCAAGTGGTACATACGTACTGTGTCAGAGGAGTGGCTTCAGAGGTTGTGGTCGTACATCCCGTACAGAAGTAGGTGTCAGGAGGATGTCTCCACTACTTGTCGGTACCCATGTCTAATGCGTGGTGGCAGGCGTAGTGGCGCAGGGGGTAGTGGTGTCGGCTCTGACCTATGGCCGTACACGTACGGACCATAACTCCTATCCTTGCATACCCACTCCTGGCATTTCCACTACTTGTCTGGTAGGGGTACTATATCCGTACTCTGACTTCTTTAGGTTTGTAGGCACATTCCATACTCATGCATGTACCGTGCCCCTTGTGAGTATTCTCGCCTCCAAGGCCATGGGCACGGGACCATGGGCGAGGCCATGGGCGAGGCCATGGGCGAGGCCATGGGCGAGGCCATGGGCGAGGCCATGGGCGAAGCCATGGGCGAGGCCATGGACGAGGCCATGGGCGAGGCCATGGGCGAGGCCATAAGCGAGGCCATGGGCGAAGCCATGGGAGAGGCCAGGGGCGAGGCCATGGGCGAAACTATGGACGCATCTCGCAAGGCCACTTGGGAGGTGTGGCCTAGGCATCTCGCGAGGCCCTTTGGGTGGCGTGGCCTAGGCATCTCGCGAGGCCACTTTGGTGGTGTGGCCGAGACCTTCTCGCGAGGCCACTTGGGAGGTGTGGCCTAGGCAACTCGCGAGGCCCTTTGGGTGGCGTGGCCTAGGCATCTCGCGAGGCCACTTGGGAGGTTTGGCCTAGGCAACTCACGAGGCCAAGCGAGGCCATGTCGCCTCGCGCCTAAGCATCTGAGCGGGGCCGTGCAAGGCTATGACATCTTAGCATCCACACCTTGTAAACTGCGTGTTTTCCCTTGATGAGATTTTGAGCATCAACAATTGTGATCAAGGATATATCTTTCACTTGTTTTGTTATTTTGCAGTCTGTCCTGGCCCAATATCATAGCATAGCCCGGGCTAGAGCTAGAAATGATGAGCTCCAGGCTGAATTAAACGCCGCCAACATTGCCCTGACAGTTGCTCAGGAAGGTGAACAAGCCGCCAAAGCTGCCTTGGCGGCCACCCAAAAGAGTGAGCATGACACTAAGGCCGCTCTCACCTCGTCCCAGGAAAGCGAGCAGGCTGTGAAGACTGCATTGTCTGCCCTCCAGGCTCAAACTGCACAACTTCAGTCTGAGGTTGATGAAGCCAAAACCAAACTACTCGAGGCAGAGGCCACAACTAAAGAAGAAAAGGCAGCCTCATTGTCTTCCATGGAAGAGATGTTATACCAGTGCTGGGCCTTCAACCCAGATGGGAACTTTTCTTTCATGGAAACCAGGTTATGGGATCCGCTCCTTGTAAAATTCAAGGTTTGTCTTTTGCAAGAACCATTAGAGACTGGTGAGGTTTCCAGGGCACCTGAGGAAGATGGCGAGGAAGTCAACTCGGCTGGGTGAACTGGTGGAGCTCAATGATAGCTTTTTTTTTTTTTTGTAATTGTAACAGTTTTTTTTCATATATTGAAAAATTGCCTTTGGGTTCAGTTCTAGGTTTTTCTCCTTAGGATAATTTTATTCGATATATAACTAACTTTTTATCTATTTATCATTCCTTCACTCTTATGTTTATGACTCCTTAGACTTGTACATTCGAGATTTTATGAATCGAATTTTAGATCGGAATAGATTTTTTGAGCTTGGTCATATCCAAGTTTTGTGTGTTGATTCGTATCATACCTGTTAAGAATCAGGCCTTGAACCCAGTTATATTCGGGGTTTCAAAAAATTTAAACTTAGTTTGTGTTAGGTTTATTCATAACTCGAGCATTAAAAACCCCTTGATATTAAACAATTTCCGAACTTTCCAAGTTTCGGACATGGTTGTATCTATGGTTTCTAAATGATTAAAACTGAGTCCGTGCTAGGTTTATTGACTTCTAGAGCTTTTAAAAAGCCATTGAATAATCAATTTTCAAAGCTCCTAAGTTTTGAACCTGGTTGTCTCCAAGGTTTTAAATAATTTAGACTTAGTTCGGGCTAGGTTTATTAACATCTCAAGCTCTTAAAAAGCCATTGAATAATCAATTTTCCATGCTCCTAAGTTTCGGACCTGATTGTATCCAGGGTTTTAAATAATTTAGAATTTTCAAGCGATCTTAATTTGGCCAACCTCGGGTTATATGCCCCCTAAGAAACCAGAATGTAGAAACTTTCTCGGATGCTTTTACAAACATTAATACACAAGCTAATACAACCTTAACAAGAAATATTATTTAAAACAACCTTAACAAGAAAAATTATTTAACAATCCATCTATTATTTAATCAATTGGATTTTATAGATAAGCCTTACATTAATGATGGTACTACTAATAATACTTTTTCAAATGTAAGGCATTCCAGGTCTGCGGGATTGTTTCCCCATTCAACCGAGCTATCTTGAAAGTCCCTTCATGTAAAACTTCAACGACCTGATATGGTCCCTCCCAGTTTGGGCCTAAAACACCATTCTTGGGATCCTTATTCACCAGAAAGACCCTTCAGAGAACCAGGTCGTCCAATTCAAATCTACGCCTCTTGACTTTAGAATTAAAGTAACGAGTGATTTTTTGTTGATAATGGGCGAGCTGTAATTGTGATTCCTCTCATTTCTCTTCATCATTTCGTTCTTGACTGAATGTCCTTTGCCAGTGAGTTGATACCATGGCTTCAACTGGAAGGACAACCTCGTTTCCAAAAGTTAAGGAGAAAGGAGTATATCTCGTGGAGGTCCTGTGAGAAGTTCGGTATGCCCAAAGTACTTGCCGGAGCTGTTCGGGCCATAATCCTTTGGCCTCGTCTAACCTCTTCTTAAGGCTTGCCTTTAGGGTCTTATTCACTGCCTCGACCTGTCCATTGGCCTATGGATACGCTACTGAGGAGAAACTCTTAATAACGTCATATTTTTAATAGAAGTCAGTGAAAAGATCACTGTCGAACTGTGTCCCATTCTCTGACACGATCTTTTTAGGAAGCCCAAACCGACATACAATACTCTTCACCACAAAGTCCAGGACTCTCTTTGAAGTGATGGTTGCCAAAGGCTTGGCTTCTACCTACTTCGCAAAATAGTCGATTGCCACCACCGCGTAACAAACTCCTCCCTTGCCCATAGGTAGGGACCTTATTAGGTCGATTCCCCACACCGCAAATGGCCACGGGGATGAGATTGTCATTAGTTCGACTGGAGCAGCTCGAGGAACTATGGTGAAGCGCTAACATTTGTCGCATTTCTGAACATACGAGATGGATTCTTTTGTTAAAGTGGGCCAAAAATAGCCCTGCCTCAATATTTTCAGTGCTAGGTTTTGCCCCCTAGCATGGTCTCGACAAAAGCCTTCATGTGCTTCCTGCAAAATGGTTTTAGCCTCCTCTGGCAGAACACACCATAGGAGAGGCAATGAATGACCACATTGGTACAATGTCCCATTTACTATCACATACCTCGGAGCTTGATATAGTATTTTTCTTGCATCCTTTCTATGCTCAGGTAACCTTCCCATTGTTAGGTATTCCATTATGGGGGTCATCCAAGTCGGTCTTGTGTCGATCATCTTGACCTCTACCATTTTTTCTGTCATGCCCGGACTCTCCAAAACCTTTACTGGCACTATAATCAATGTCTCAACTTCTTTGGTGGTGGCAAGCCTTGCCAAAGCTTCATCATTAGAATTCTGCTCACGATGTATCTGTTCAACAATACTGCACTCAAATGCGGATAGCTCCCCCTTCACCTTAGCTAGGTAAACCTCCATCTTGGTGCCTTGAGCTTGATACTCTCCCAACACCTGATTAACCACGAGCTGAGAATCACTATAGCACCGGACGGCCTTCGCTTTGAGCTCATTCGCCATTCTTAATCCAGCTAGTAGGGCTTCATATTCGGCTTCATTGTTAGATGCCTTGAATCTAAGTCTCAGAGTTGTATGGAATCGATACCCTTCTGGGGAGGTTAGTATGATCCCAACTCCGGATCTGTTCTTGTTCGATGATCCATCTACGAATTTCTTCCACAACTCCTGCACCAATTCCTTCAAAAGCTCCTCTTGAAATCCAGTGCATTCAGCAACAAAATCAGCAAGGGCCTGACTTTGATTGAGGTCTGTGGCACGTACAATATATCGAATTGGCTGAGTTTGATTGCCCATTTTAAAAGACGTCCCGACATTTAAGGTTTTTGCAACACCTGCCTTAATTGCTGGTTGGCCATGATGTTAATTGAATGGGACTGGAAATGTGGCCAACGCATCCTGGAAGCCAATATCAGAAAGAATGCCAGCTTTTCTATAAGGGGATACCATGATTCAGCTCCGAGAAATCTCTTGCTTATATAATACACTGGTTTTTTAAAACGGTCTTCTTCTCGAACTAACATGGCACTGACTGCATTTTCTGTCACGGCCAAATAAAGGAATAGAGGTTCTCCAGACATAGGATTAGACAATACTGGGGGCTCAGTCAAGTGCATTTTTAGGTCGAGGAATGCTTGTTCGCATTCCTCAGTCCATTCAAATTTTTTGTTTCCTCTAAGCAAGTTGTAGAACGACAGGCACTTGTTGGTGGATTTTTAAATAAAATGATTCAAAGCTGCCACCTTTCCAGTCAGGTTTTGAACTTCTTTATGCGACCTGGGCGAGGGCATTTCTAACAATGACCTAATTTTATCAGGATTTGCTTCTATCCCCCTTGTATTGACTATGAATCCCATAAATTTTCTCGATGCCACTCCAAAAGTACACTTCTGGGGATTCAGCCTCATATCATACCTCCTGAAGATCTCAAAACATTCTTTCAGATTGGATACATGGTTATCGGCAGTCTTGGATTTGACAAGCATACCATCGACATACACTTCCATATTTCTCCCAATCTAATTAGCAACCATTTTGTTAACTAATCGCTGATATGTAGCTCCAGCATTATTCAGCCCGAAGAGCGTGACTTTATAACAATATATGTTAGTTGGGGTCATGAAGCTAGTATGCTCTTGGTCCGTAGGATTCATCGCGATCTGGTTATATCCATAATACGCATCCATGAAGGACATGAGCTCGTGACTTGCCATGGCATCTACCAACTGATCAATCCTTGGCAGTGGGAAGCAATCCTTGGGGCAAGCTTTATTTAGGCTGGAGAAATCGATGCAGGTCCTCCATTTCCCATTTGGCTTTGGGACCAACACAGGATTGGCAACCCAGGTCGGGTATTTTGCTTCATGAATAAACCCCCACTTTAGTAGTTGAGCTACTTCTTCCTTCAATGCTTCAGCTCGGACTACTCCCAAATGCCTCTATTTTTGGGATTTTGCAGGCACGTTCTTGTCTAAGTTTAGAGTGTGCATGATTACACTCGGGCTTATTCCCACCATGTCTTCATGTGACCAGGCAAATACATCCATATTATTTTGTAAGAAATTGATCAGCTCCTTCTTCCTTTCATCATCAAGATTTTTTCCAATCTTAACAACTCTTGAAGCTTCTTTGGGGTCTATACTTACTTCCTCGAGCTCATCAATGGCCTGGAGCTCTGACCTGTCTTCGCCCATTTGTATGTCAATGTCTTCACATGGGGCGACGTCACTATCCTCTGCTTGCTGAGGTTCTTCCGTCCCATAAGTACCCTCTTCCATCCCTATGACCATAGTTTTCTACCCAGATTAAGATTTTCCCTTCATAGAAATGCTATGGCATTATCTGGCATCGAACTGATCACCTCTAACGGTGCATATGCCCACAGCTGAGGGGAATTTTATTGCTAGGTGGCAGATAGAAGTTATGGTTTCAAATGCCATCAGCGCAGGTCGGCCCAAAATTGCATTGTATGCAACTGGACAGTCGATCAGAACGAACTCAAGTAACTTGGAGACAGTTTGCGAGCCTTCTCCCACGGTCACCACTAATTTGATTGTTCCGATGGATGCTGGTCCTTCGCTAAAAAATCTATAAAGAGTCATTAAGGTCGCCTTCAATTATGTGATAGACAAGCCCATTTTTTCCATGGTGGATCTAAAAAGTAGATTCACAGAACTCCTATTACCTACCAGTGTCCTCCATACCCTCCGGTTAGCAAGCTGAACGGTTATGACCAAAGCATTGTTATGTGGGAATTGGACGTGGCTAGCATCCTCTTCTGTAAAAATGATTGGTTGTTTTTCCAATCGTTGTTGTTTCGATAACCACTGTTCTGGGTAGAATTACACTCCATTGTGGAATAACCACTGTTCTGGGATGAATACCTCTTCTGGGCTCCTCTGCTCGTGCCTGCCAGATGAGGTCCTCCCGAAATGGTGGTTATATCTCCTCCTATTATCGGAGGAGGATCGTCCTGATTCGATTGATCTCTGGTTTGATTGACTGGAGCTTCTGGAGCTAATGCAGGGTTTTGTCTAGCAGGCTGAGTAGGGACCACCCAATTTCGGGCGTACTAGGCCAAAGGACCTGCTCTCATGAGAGTTTCGATCTCATCCTTTAGCTGTCGGCAATCATCAGTGTTATGAAGAATATCATTATGAAATCGGCAGAACTTTGAAGGATCTTTCTTCACTCTTTGATTTTTCCAAGGTCTGGCTTTTTCCATGGAAGGCGAGTAGAATTTTCCACGAAAATGCGCTCCCTAGTATCTGTGAGGTCGGTATAAGTAGCATAAAAAGGCCTGAATTTCTCCCCAGATTTATTTTTCTTTGTTCTGCTCTGGTCGCCCTCACCATTTCCCTTACTTTTGTTACTCCCCCCTTGGTTATTATGGGTAACAGTTTGAGTCGAAGCTGCAATGTCTGTTACCGCTCCAATGGGCTGGACAAGGATCTGGCTGGTTCCTGCGACGAAAGCTTATGCCTCATCCAAGTTAGTCCATGTTTGAGCTCGTGCCAAGAACTCATCCACACTATTAACTCCTTTTCTCTGTAATTCTTGCCACAGGTCGCCTCCAACAAGGATTCCCGTCCTCATTGCCATGAGCTTGGAGATTTCATCGGCATCTCTAGCTTGTGGAAAGACATTGGCAAACCTACTTAGATATGCCTTCAATGTTTGGCCAGGTTGAAGCTTTACATTGGCTAATGAATCAGCCTTAACCCGAGCTGTCTAGGAAGCCCAGGATGCTTTCTTGAAATCATAATAAATCTTCTTCCATAAGCTTATACAATGCCTCTTGTATTGTTTGAACCATTGTGTAGCTGGCCCAATCAGAGTTGAACGGAATAAAATGCACCTTAGATCGAGTCTGGCATTGTAGGCCATCATCATGGTGTTAAACATCCCGAGGTGATCGAATGGATCTCCATCTCTGTCAAACTTTGACAGGTGTGGCATTCTGAAGCCCATCGCATATGAAGCTGTTGCAATATTTGGAGCGAAAGGCTCGAGCTCATCCTCTGAGTCACAATAGTCTTTATCTTTTCCAGATAAAAGCTTCTTCATTTTCTCTTCCATCTGAGCTAGCCTCTCGAGAGTTTGGTCCCTGGCCCCTAGGTTATCTGCGGGCTGTTCAATAGCTCCCATCCTATCGTATGCGTTTGATGGGTTATTGTCCCTCCAAGCTTGAGCTTGGTTTGGTGGGGCATTCCCATTATCACGTACTCTGGAAGGACCTCCCTCTTGATGAGTATAACTAACATCCTCATCCCGAGCTGAATTTCTTCTCTGTGAATTGAGATGATCACGCAGATCAGGCTATGAATCGTATAGAGGGCTTTGTGCCGAACTCGGATGATTTCTCAAATCGCCTTCGGACCTACCACTTCAATGACTTTCAGTCCAATAACTTCCATTTGCAAAGCTTACAGCTTGCAGTTGAGGCCGAGGATCTGGATTTTTGACACGTGTCCATGGGACATAGGTATGGGCAGACGGAGGAGGATTTTTCCTACTGTCTCCATAAGCAGGAATGTCCCATGTAGGAAGAGGTGGCATCGGATATCTTATGGGTGACAGGGGATGCCTAACTGGCGAGGCAATCATTGTCCCATCAAGGCGAACTAAATTAGCCCGCCTTTGTTCTGTCCCATTATTCCTAGCTCTCTGCATCTGACAATCCAATCGTGACGTAGGAGGGTTTGCAGGAACATTTTCTCTCTGTGAGCCTGTCCCAGCCCCTCCTCCTGGGTTTCCATGGGAATTCATAGATGCTTATGAAGGAGGCACCAAACTTGGGGTTCCGGTTCTAACCGATCGACGGATATGCTGACGACCCCTACGAGGGCCACTAGGATGGGCATTCTGGCGGTCTCTTCCTGTAGGCATAGAACATGGGGTGGCAGTTCTGACTGATCGACTTGGTTTGGATCGGTTATTCTTGTGGGACTTGTGAGACAAACTTTGCCTCTTGTCGACATTAACGTCAATTGTGAGAGGAGGTAACCGAGCGAAAACCTCCTCAATTTTCTTGTTTTCCTTAGCGAGATGGCTTCTTAACTGCATATTTTAAAACTAAACGACTGTTAAGTAGTCTAGGTTTGGATTCGGTGGTAATGATGTTGAGCTCCAAGTTTCGCCATGACCAACCGGTTGTTTTCCCAGACATTGCTGGACTTCAGGGCCATGCTCGTTCGAAACAGCAGTTTGATGGGCCTCCTGCCCACCAGGCTGTTCTATCTCATTGTCGTGCATTGAGCGAGTGAGCACCATGATGAGATTCGACTGGGATTTCAACGAAGCACTAATTTCCCTCTCAATGAAAGCACCAAACTGTTGAAGCGATTTTTTTCCAATAGTGTATTAAGACATAATAAGGTTGATTAGTGCTTAGTAATCCACCTACTCCACTTGTCTATATTATAGAGAAATTACAAAATAATCGGTCCCTTTTCCTATCCAATATTCTCAGTATTTATAGAGAAATTTCATGGACAGGTTTGGGTAACCGCGTGAGTCAATCACGCATATACATATTTATTCCATTTAATACATATATTTCCCATTTATAATGGGATATGATTTGATCATAAAGTAAATGTTCTCCTAATATTTTGGACATTATATATGACAGCCTGGTAATAAATAACCGTATTATGGAACCCGAGTCTTTGGGGATCCGCGGGTACGCAATATATTTGAGTTATAACGAGCTGGATATCTCTTCGGGCTCGTACTTCGACAGCTGTTTGAATATTATGAGCTCACACTTTACAACCTTCGTGTTTGTAGCACGGGTTAAACCTAGGATGCCTAACACCACATGTGCCCATGTGAAACTGGAGTTGCTTACGTGAATAATAAGCAGATATCATTCCCTTGGTTATTTTTCTGTATATTTATTTGCTCGATGTACCCGAACTAAGTGAATGACTCGAGCTAATATTAGGGTACAACATTCTTCTATTAAATTTTTACATGATCCTAATATTTTACACTTACATTGGGTATTTTCTAAATTACTAGGATAGCCACCATGCTTCCACAGCAACTCTGATTGAATGTGTATAAGACTAGCCATTTTATAAATACTAACATAGTCTTTAGTAATGTTAATGCCTCTGTTTTGTTTTAATAGAAAATCTAATCCTATAATAATATCTATATTATTCATCTTTAAGTCTCTGAGCCATACCTGGCCGGATTGATATTCGTTACTATAATCATTATAATTAGTAAAGAATCGAAATTTACAAGTGTCAGGATAATATTTATATTCAGAAGTATTTGTATCCATTTGTTGGGCTATTCTTGGTGTACTAGATGTTTTCCAATATCCATTACTACGAAACTACATCATGTGTCAATAAAATAGATTATTTCTATTTTTATATCTTTATGGATGTTTAGACTATATAGATTACTAGAATTACAAACTAAAGGTATAGCATTTATTAGTTCAGTTTTCTCTTCTTGATTATTTATGGTATTATTAATATGTTGATAATTTATTATCTCTTCTTCTAATAGTGCTACTCTATTTTCAAGTGTTATAATTCTTTCTTCTATTATTAAATTTCTATTAATTTTATTAACTTGACCCACTTCTCCTATATTAGTTTGATATAGATTATTAATACATTTAATGCACATTTCTTCAAAACAATTACTACATTTTGCTCTTTCACTGTAGCTGGAGTAGAATTTACAATTACTGCATGCTCTTCCTAAGCTTCCGTTATTTATTTCCCAATTATGTATACATTCTCCAATATCCATAAATTCATTTAATATCTCATATTCTGGATTTATATTAACAGGTGTTGACCCTCGTTTTGGTCAACTGACACGGAGTCAAATGCTTGATGTGATAGAATGTATTGAAATAGATCTAATGGAAAGAAAAGTAAACGACATAACAAATTATAGTGGTTCGGCCCCATGAATTGGTAGAGACCTACATCCACTTAATCTATTATTGATACTCTTTCTCAAAGGAGTGATCAAAGAACTAGGGTTCTTCGAGTTTCACCAGCCTTAGAGGGATAAGTAATACAATTGAAAGGTAATAGCTCAAATTCTCTTCTAAAGCATAAAACAAAATAAGAAAAAGTCCCCTCCTTGAGCTATTTCTCTCTATTTATAGGCTCAAGGAGAATTACATGAATCAGTTATAGATATTCTTTCCTAAATAATTGGATAATCAGGAATCATGGGAGATAATCTCGAATATGATTACAATTTCACAAGATCATCTCAAAATATACGGAGTATACGACCAAGCTGGTCGTATATAAAATCCAAATGTTATGTCAGGGGAATCTCCCTGGTCGATGGTCGAATAAAACCTCTGCCAGGTGTCAGCCACGTGTTAAAAATGTTTGCCACGTCACCCATACCTGCTTTTTGGATAACATTTGCCCCCCAAGTTTATTTATTACGACCAGCAATAAATAAACTTTTATGAAAATGACCCTTCGATTACCCCACCAAATCTGTCAAAGTAGTTCGTGCCTCCTCGGAAAAAGTGACCTACCCCCGTCCAATCATACCTTTTCGGTTCCCAAGCAAACCTATGATGGCTATCACTCTTCCCCATGCTTCGAAAAAGGGGAACTTATGATTACCTCTTTTTTCCATATCTCAGGCAATATATATAACTTCCAGAATTTCCTTCTTACCATTTTCATGCTATTTTTCTGCCAAGAACTCTTCCAAGAACCCCCAAGTCAGAACCCAGAATCTCTTTGAAGACCATCCTTCGTCGTTCCAAGAATCGGCTGTTCGCACACCTACACTCGAAATTTCTCCAGGACTCCACAATGTTCGTATAGGTAAGCTTCAGAAATTTTGCAGCCTTATTTTGCTGTGCATGCCGATTTAAGTTAGCTTTTTAGGTTCTGATATTGCTCTGTGTTCTTGGTTAGAGATGCATGAAAATAGGGCATTTTTCGAGTGATGCTAGATATTGTAGTGTATATTTCC
The DNA here is from genome assembly GCF_963169125.1 of Humulus lupulus. Classification (NCBI taxonomy): domain Eukaryota; kingdom Viridiplantae; phylum Streptophyta; class Magnoliopsida; order Rosales; family Cannabaceae; genus Humulus; species Humulus lupulus. Next base: position 217,786,836 of record NC_084793.1, read on the forward strand.
CTTTTAGGGGTCATGAATCAGTTTGATAGTTGAGATCATAAATTTAGGACGTAAAATGAAGTAAAAATTCGATTTTTAGGCTAGTTGAAAAAACTGGGTTTTTCCCGCCCTTACTGAAGTTTAAAAAGATTTTTCAGAAAAACTTTTTGCTTTCACTTTTTTATCTGTTTTTCAAACTATTCGTATGAAAAATTTAGTTTACGCTAGAATGCTGCTGTATAAAAGTTAGACTTTTATACACGAGCGGCGTTATTCTAACCAACTTTTTAGGATCTCGATCCTCACCTCCCCCTTTTTCTATTCGCAGCTTTTTAATGCCAGATTTGTGGGGAGGTGAGAGGCCAATAGACGACGATCTACTTGCGCAGCTGCTCGAGGGCGAAGAACAGCCAGCTCAGTGCATCCACGAGATTCCTATCTCCTACCAGACCTCAACCAACTCCAGTTAGAATGGGTCATGTTACGTCCACCGCCCAAAAGAAGAAAAATCCAGAAAACCCTTCCAATCCTCCATCCCGGCCTGACTCGCAGGCTGGGGTTCCCTCCACCAATGGTCAAGAAAACATTATTCCTGACCCTCATATCCAAGTTAGGGCCAGTCCTCGGCATTCAATCCTTCCCGACGTTGAGTGGTATCTTTCCCCACTTAGCCAAGTAACCCCTAGGATGCTAGCCAACTACTTCAAAAAGTACGGCCTTTCTGGGGTAACCCTCAAAATCCCTACTGCAGATCAGAGGGCAAATTTTCCTGGAGGCGTTTACAGCGCCTGGTTGAGGTATCACATAGAGGCTGGGGCTACCCTTCCTCTCCATCCATTCTTCCAGGGGGTGGCGAATTATTTTGGAGTCGCCCCCTTCCAAATTACACCGAATGGATACAAAATGCTTGATGCACTCTATATCCTCTATAACCACAAAAAATGGCTAGAGCCTACCCCCCATGAGGTCAATTACCTTTTTGACCTTAAATCCAACCCCCAACAATCTGGTACGGGGTTTTTTCACTTTTGTCACTAGGAGACCAACCGAACCTTCCTGAGTGACACAACCCACATTTCCAACGTTGGGAAATACAGTCAGGAGTATTTCCTCACGCCTGACATGGTCACGAATAACCTGGCCTTCACTCGAGGAGGTAAAAGTATTTTTTCACTGGTCGCTATTTTTATTTAGCAATTTTCCTTGCAATTTTCTAAAACTTCTTGTGTTTTTTAGACTCATGGTTACGACTAGACCCAACACCAAACATGGTGTTGAGGTCTGCCATGTTGGCCAACATGACAGATGTTAAGAAGAGCGTCAAGTCCCTGGTCACCGAGGCCAACTAGAGGATAGCTGCCCTCCTGGCCCCTCACCAGGATGAGAGGGAACCTGCGGCAGGAAGTGTCACTGCCGAGGAAAATCCCGAGCAGCAACCACCAGCGTCTCCTCCTCGACGGAGACCGACTGGGTTACAATAAGGGAACCCATTGGCACTCCCCTAGCAGAAAGGTCTTCTACCCCCCAAAGAAAGGGAAAAAAAAAGGAAGCCAAGCCTGTCATAGACTTAGACGAGTCCTCTGACGAAAACGGTATTGTTATTTCACTCATAGATAACTTGCCAATTCCCTGTCATTTATTCGACGGGGACGGAAATTTTACATATGCTCCAAACCTAGGGCCAGACTTCTTCATGCCAGAGAGTGAGTGTATGTAGTAGAGTCAATAGTATAGCGACCAGTAGTAATAGCTCGGGTATTTGACTGTGTAATTTTCTTTAATTCTTTTCTGATGCAACATAACTTGTCATCTATTTTTGGCTTACTGTCTGCATGTTTACCTCTTTTGCAAAAATGGCTTCTGCAAACGTTTTCGATCTCTACAGCACTCATGAGGAAGAGGAGGTTCCCTTGGTCCGAAAGAGGAAATCAACCAGGAAACCTGACGGTGAGTCCAGTCAGGTGCCTTTGACCAATAAGAACCGAGCTACCGATCCTTCGAAGGATGGGCCCTCTGGCCAAACATCTACCTAACCTATTGCTTCTGCCGAGAAGGAAAATCCGCCTCCACCTGCTCCTGCTGCAATGACTCCTTCACCTCCGGCCCCTACTGAACAAAATCAACTAGCTGAGGGTGTTCCCCCTGGGACTAAACTATTGGGCTGCTCCCTAAGGTCGGCCAAGGATTGCCTTACTCACATCCTTAAGCATGACCGCTGCAAAGAGGCCATGGCTGACGCAGAAACAATGGGGGTCGACCAGATCCTCAATAGAGCCCTCTATGAAGTGGCCAGTGTAAGTAGTCTTCCTTTTCTTTTGTGATCATGGCCTTGATTTTCCCTTTTGAAGTCAGTCTAACTCTTATTATTTTATTGCAGGCAATTCTGACCATGACAGCTGCTCGTGCCCACGCGGGTGCAATCGTCGAGCAGTCTCGTGCTAGGGAGGCTAAGCTAATGGAGGAGCTTCAAGTCGCGGAGGCAAGGCATGTAGGAGAGCTGGAGGTGGTGACCCAGCAGAAGGATTCTTTGGCAGCGCACCTGGTGGAGAAACTGGCCTCTTTGGAAAATTCTATAAAATAGAGAGATGAGTACCAGGAGGCCAACCGAATCCACTGGCGCGAAGTCAAGAAGCTCCAGGAGGAAAATCTTGCGAAGGACAGGAACATCGCCATCCTCAAGAGCCAAGTGGAGCAACTCAAGCTCACGAACGCCAAGGATTTGGAGAGGTACAAGAATGCGACACTTCGATGTTTCTACGACTTCTGGAAACACAATCAAAGTGCCAACTTCGGCTACCTTCCAGAGGATGCCAGGGTAGCCGAGTTGGCTCACTTTGCTGCTCGACTGGCTGCCGAAGAAAGGGCCAGAGTTCCTGCCTCCCCAGAGATTTTGATGGCCACGGGGATGGATGGATGGGAAGCTGCAGAAGATGCAGTTGACCAAAATGCACCCTAGGATCCTCCTGTTGCTCCTTAGCCTGTTTTTAACTTATTTTCTTTTCTTTTCCTTGCATGACCTACAGGTCATGATGTTAAGACAATGTTTACTTTTTTATTGCTGCATGGGCAGCTTTTCCTTTTAATTTAACATTTACATCTGAGCAGTACTGCTCGCGGTGTAAAAGGAATCCTTTGACATTATAATATTTTTGCTTTATTATAACATCTGTTCGCATGACCTAACCTAGCATAAAACTTTGGCTTGATTTAACAAAATATAATTTTTGATTGAAAAATACTCTAAGTACAGTAGCATGCTTCCACTTATTTTGTTCATGTGTTTACATACCTCTTGGTATGCTTTGCATTCTATGTACCTTATATGGCCCCCCAAGTGACTGAGGAGCTTTAGGTCCTTGGTCACTTGCCTTGACCACAACCTGTACGAACATTACTGCTCGATATAGAATGTAAATCTTATAATACAGCAAAACAACACACGTAATGAAAAAATACTTGTAAAAAAGTTACAAAGTTTGGCAAGAATGACTGGCTGCGCACAGTCCCTTATAATTCTCGTATTTAAATGGACTAAACATGTCTTTACGAGTGATCTTTGACAGATCTTACACTTATAAGCGATCATCCATATAACATGACTAACCCTTTTTCAAAACTTGTAAAAAGTAAAAATTAATACAAGCCAGTCCTTTAAAAAGGACTGTTTACTAATAATACTTGCGCAAGTGTTCTCCATTCCAATAATGCGGAACGAGATCTCCATTTAAGCATGCAAGTTTGTAAGTGCCTGGATGAAGGACTTCTTCAATCTGGTAAGGTCCTTCCCAGTTTGGTCCGAGTACTCCAGCATCTTGGTCGCAGGTGTTTAAGAAAACTCTTCGAAGTACTAAGTCCCCAACGATGAACATTCTTTCTTTTACTTTGGAGTTAAAATATCAAGCGACTTTTTGCTGGTACGTAGCAACTCGGAGTTGGGCTTTCTCTTGTTTCTCCTCGATCAGGTCTAGGGACTCCATCAATAGTTGGCTATTTTGGTCTTGGTCGTATGTGATTCTTCGATACGAGGGTGGATCTAACTCGACTGGCAACATAGCTTCATACCTGTATGCTAAGGAAAATGGGGTATGACCTGTTGCTGTTCGGTGAGAAGTTCTATATGACGAGAGGACTTCAGGCAGCTGTTCTGACCATGCTCCTTTAGATTCTTCGAGCCTTTTCTTCAGAGTATCCTTCAATGTCTTATTTACTACTTTGACCTGCCCATTTGCTTGCGGATGAGCAACTGAAGAAAAACACTTGATGATGCCATGCCTTTTGCAGAAGTCTGTGAACATGTCACTATCAAACTAGGTGCCATTATTTGAGACAATTTTTCTTGGCAATCCATATCGACAAACAATGTTCTTGATGACAAAATCAAGTACTTTCTTTGTCGTTATGGTTGCGAGTAGTTCAACCTTGGCCCATTCGGTGAAGTAGTCCACCGCCACCACTGCATATTTCACCCTAGCTTTTCCTGTCGGCAAGGACCCGATTAAATCAATACCCCATATTGCGAAGGGCCATGGACTTTGCATTTTCTGTAACTCATTAGGAGCTGCCCATGGGATCGTGGAAAATCTTTGACACTTATAACATTTTCGCACAAACTCCATCGAGTCTTCGTTCATTTTCGGCAAGAAATAACCCTGCCTTAGAATCTTCTTTGATAAGCTCTACCCCCAGTGTGGTCTCCACAGAAACCTTCATGTACTTCCTTCATCAGCTCTTTAGCCTTTTCTGGCGTAACACACCTGAGCAGTGGCATTGAGTATCCTCTTCGGTATAGAACACCATCGACCAGGATATACCTAACAGCCTTTCTCTGAAGGGTCCTAGCTTTTTTTCTATCTGCTGGTAGTACACTGCTCGTGAGATACTCCAAGTATGGTGCCATCCATGTATCTGCTAACCGGACCTCCAAATTGGTTTCATCTGCTCGTATGCTTGGCGCGTGTAGTCGTTCGACTGGCACTATATTTAAAGTGTTAGCATCCTTCGCACTCGCGAGTTTGGCTAAGGCATCTGCGTTTGAATTCTGATCTCGGGGTATTTGCTGCAGGGTATATTTGTCAAATTGTGCCAACAGATCTTTTGTTTTGTTCAGATAGGCCACCATTTTTAGGCATCGTGCTTGGTACTCCCCTAAGACCTAATTCACTACTAGCTGTGAATCACTGTATATATCAAGCACTTTTATGTTCATGTCTTTGGCTAACCTTAACCCAGCGAGTAGGGATTCATACTCGGCTTCATTGTTTGAAGCGGTGACATCAAACCTAATTGCGCAGTGAAATCGATGCCCTTCTGGCATTATCAATATCACTTCTGCTCCTGCGTGAGATTCATTGGATGATCCATCTGTGAATAGCTTCCACGAAGGAGCTTCAACTTGAGGCTCAGGCGCACTAGGCTTTTCACCCTGCTCGCTGTCTGGGAGATCAGTTAATTCAGCAATGAAATCAGCCAAGACTTGTCCTTTTATTGCTGCTCGCGGTGAGTATGTTATATCGAACTGCCCGAGTTCGACTGCCCATTTCAACAAGCGACCAGCAGCCTCTGGCTTTTGCAAAACTTGCCGAAGGGGCTGGTCAGTCAAGACCGTGATTGGATGGGCTTGGAAGTAAGGACGTAACTTCCTTGAGGCCAAAATTAGGCAATAGGCTAATCTTTCAATGGGAGGATATCTCAATTCGGCCCCGATTAACCTCTTGCTCACATAATACACCGCCTTTTGTATGCCTTCTTCTTTTCTAACTAACACCGCACTAGCAGCATATTCGGTGATCGCCAGGTATATGAGCAAATTTTCCCCATCTACGAGCTTTGATAAATCGGGAGGCTGCGACATGTGGGCTTTTAAGGCTTGGAAAGCCTGTTCGCAGTCTTCAGTCCACTCAAACTTCTTGTTGCCCCTAAGTAGATTAAAGAAAGGGACGCACTTATCTATTGATTTTGAAATAAATCTACTGAGCGCGACAATTCTTCCAGTCAAACTTTGCACATCTTTGATCTTTACTGGCGATTTCATATCGATCAGGGCCTTGATCTTTTCGGGATTAGCCTCAATTCCTCTCGAATTAACGATGAGCCCCAAGAACTTCCCTGATCCTACTCCGAAGGAACACTTGAGTGGATTTAGCTTCATTTGATATTTGTTAAGAACATTGAAACACTCTTGTAAATCCTTCACATGTCCTTCTGCTTTTTTTGACTTTACCAGCATGTTATCAATGTACACCTCCATGTTTACCCCGATCAACTCATTAAACATGTGGTTAACTAATCGCTGGTAAGTCGCACCAGCATTTTTCAATCCCAAGGGTATTACTTTGTAACAATATAGCCCTATATCGGACTGAAAGCTAGTGTGATCCTCATCAGGGGGATGCATACTAATCTGATTGTACCCTAAGTATGCATCCATGAAGGAGAGGATCTCATGGCCTGCAGTTGCATCGACCAGTTGGTCGATCCTTGGGAGTGGGAAGCAATCTTTAGGGTAGGCTTTATTAAGGTCTGTGAAATCCACACAGGTCCGCCATTTGCCATTCAACTTGGGAACCAATACTGGATTAGAGACCCATGATGGATAAAACGCCACCTTGATGAACCCATTCTCCTTTAGTTTTTCAAATTCCTCCTTCACGGCTTTTGATCTGTCTTTATCGAGCAGCCTTCTTTTCTGTTGCATGGGTGGAAAGCTTTTGTCGACGTTCAGGACATGGCTGATGACAGCAGGATCTATCCCAGCCATGTCTTTATGTGACCAGGCGAAAACTTCCTGGTTCTTCTTCAAAAATTCCACTAGTGCGTATTTTGTTGTTGCTTCTAAATTTTTACCGACCTTTACAACTCTGGTCGGAAACTCTTCGTCAAGCTGGACCTCCTCAAGGTCCTACATCTTCTTCAAAATCCCCAAAGCGAGGATCTAAGTCTCTATCCTCACTTTGGGCAACACCCTATTTGGTGACTTCATCATCTGATTGGGCTTGTACATCAATGGTCATCTGCAACTTTTCTAGGGGAGCACTCCTTGACATACCCTTCTTGGCCTTAGTGATTGAGGCATTGTAGCACTCCTTGGCTTCCCTCTGGTTTCCCAATACGCGTCCTACCCCTGCGTCTGTTGGGAATTTCATGGCCAGGTGCCTTATAGAGGTGATGGCCCGAAGGTCGACCAGTATGGGCCTTCCAATTACAGCATTGTAGGCCGAAGGACAATCAACTACTATGAAAGTAGTGAGTATTGTCCTGGTGGCGGGTGCAGTAGCTGCTGTTACTGGAAGCCTGATTGGCCCTATAGGAGCGAGTCCCTCACCAGAGAAACCATAAATTGTTTGGATGTAGGGCTCCAACTCCTTGACGGACAACTTCATCCATTCCAGTGAAGATTTATACAGGATGTTAACTGAAGTATCGACCAGTACTCTTTTCAACATCATATTGGCAATCTGAACATCCACGACCAGTGGATCGGAATGTGGGAATCGGATATGATGGGCATCACAGTCAGAGAAGGTTATTGCATCGTCCTCTGTCCGAGCCTTCTTTGATGTCCGATCCTCCACAGTCATCATCTCGATGTCCTGGTCGTGACGTAGGGTATGAGTGTATCGTTCCCTTGCCTTTCCGCTGTTTCCCGCAAGGTGCGGGCCTTCGCAGATGGTGAGTAAGGTGCCTGCCACGGGGTCAGGCTGTAAAGGGGGCAGGCGTTGGCGTGTAGGCGCCTGCTCGTTGCCACCTGGAGCCTCTCGTTGGGAAGCCCCCGCGATCCGCACGTATCTCCTCAAGTGTCCTTGTCTAATAAGGAACTCGATTTCATCCTTTAGCTGGTTACACTCGTTCATATCGTGTCCGTAATCATTGTGAAAATGACAGAACTTGGTCGTTTCCCTTTTTGAAATATCCTTTCGGATGGCAGCGGGTCTTTTGTAAGGCACATTGGAACTTGTGGCCTCATACACCTCTGCTCAAGACTCGACAAGGGCAGTCTAGTTGGTGAACCTTGGCTCATAATGATTGCCCTTAGCGCGCTTACTCTCAGAGGTAGAGGGTTCGTTATGGGGCCTCTTCCCCCCATTTTTGCCGTTTCAATTCCCACTGCCTTTGTCGCTGCCGTTAGGCTTTGACCCATTGGCGGCTTTGGCGGGATCTTCAGTCCCCTTATCTTTATTTGGGGTCTTTCCCTCACTGGCAATCGCATCCTCGAGCTTGATGTATCGATCAGCTCGATCCAAAAATTCTTGGGAAGTTTTAACCCCATGCTTCCTGAGGCTACTCCAAAGAGGCGTACGGCGCTTAACTCCTGCAATTAGGGCCATCATTTTGCCTTCGTCTCCCACTGTTTTGGCCCCAGCCACTGCTCGCATGAAACGCTGGACGTAGTCTTTCAGTGGCTCTCCTTCTTGCTGGCGTATCTCGACCAGTTGGTTTGCCTCAGTTGGGTGCACACGACCCGCGTAGATTTGTTCGTAAAACTCCTTTACGAACATCTCCCAAGATACAATACTTGCAGGAGGGAACTTAAAGAACCACTCATGTGCCACATCAGAAAGTGTTGCAGGGAAGATCCTGCATCGAGCGTCTTCGGACACCTTCTGAATGTCCATTTGTATCTCAAATTTGTTGACATGAGATACCGGGTCACCATACCCGTCAAAGTTCGGAAGTGTGGGCATTTTAAACTTACTGGGGGTTTCAGCCATTGCGATCCTTTGTATGAAAGGAGTGCCCCTTCTCCTGTCGTACTTGATATGAGACGTTCTCCCCCCGACTAGATGTTGCACTGCTTGGTTCAGGGCATCTATTTGGGCCTGAACGGCCTCAGGAATCGCCGGGGCCTCTTGTGCCGAAGGAATGTACTCGTCGTGCGTTTCTCGACGATCGTTGAGTACATCCCTTAGATCGTCATCCCTTCGCCACTGCTCGCTAGCTCCGAGCTGGTTAAAGACGTTGTTTTGTCTGGGCTGCCCCCCAGCATTATGTCCTTCATGACTATTTTCTCTAGGTGGGGGACTTCTGCCTCCACCTCTCTCCTCGTTCCTCTGACCAGCGTTCCCTATACCTGAGTCGACCTCATTGTAGCCGTGGCCATCTCTGAACCTCGACTGGCTATGGTGGGACAGACTGTTTCCTCAGTTGCGTCCTTGGGCTGGAACTTCCATAGCGTTAAGGGGGAGGCCTGCGCTGGTCGGTAGGTCCCCGTGCATTATCATGCCATGGGGGAGCCCTGACCGCAGAGCCTGTCTCCGAGTTCCTTCTGTTGCCAGAAGGACGCTGCCCCCTGCTCAGTGGGTGCGACTCTTCACCCCTCGGGCGTCTAGGGCTGTGGGGTTGCTGCCTGGCCCTATTCTGCCTTGAATGCGGGGGATTGCCTCGACTAGCCTGGGTCTCAGGGTCCCTAGGTGGGACATCATCATGAGGCATTGGTGGCTGCTCCGACCTTTGAGGGCTTGTTGGCTGGAGCAGAGGGCTAGGATTGGGACCTCTTTGAGGTGGCCCATTCAGGGGTTGGTTAGGCTGCGAGGCTAGCGCAACCTGACTCCTAGCCAATTGGAGGGCTACTTTGAGGGCTGCCATGGCCTCCCTCTGACGACAGTCCATCTCCACCTGTATTTCCCTCAGTTCTTGGCGTTGATGCTCTATTTCTTGCTGCTATCGCGCCATGGTCTCCGCAACACTTTCCTGACTGGCCCTTAGATTTGTAGTGCATCAAAAAAAAAATTTAGATTATTTAAATTTTTGTGATTTATTTTTATTTAAATGTTAAGTATGATGAATTGTTTTATTTAAATGTTGTTGTTTTATTTAGTTGTTGTTTGTTTTATTTGATTGTTTATTATTTTATTTAATTGTTAGAATTGTTTGGTATAATCTTTTGAATTTAAATTTGTTAATTGTTTGTTTGGTTAATTAATTTAATAAGTGAATAATTGTGTAACATTTTAAATAAGTGTGACAATTGAGGTAATTATGTGAGTTATGGTTGAATGCACTAAGGTGCATGGGAGATAGTGATGCAGTCTAGTGTTCTAGTGTGTGCTAGTACATGGTAATAAGGTGCACATGTGTGGATTTTCTACACATTTTATAATTTCCTTTTATTTGATATTTTTGTGTAGTTTTATTTAATTGTTAGAAAAATAAATAAAATGGAAGAAAAGGGCAAGTAGGTGGCGTGAAGGATATTAGGGGATTGATTGATATTTTTCCATTTTTCTTTTAAGAGAATTAAGTTAAATTGGAAGAGGATAGCTATTATGGGTAAGAGAATTTTGACATTTTATTCAATTAAAATACTCTTTATTGTAAGGGATTTGTAGGCTGAATTAGGTGAGTGGATTGGGAAACTTACCATTTATTTTGGTGAGGCTTTATGAGGGAATTATGATTAAAAGGAAAGAAAATAAGGAAGAGAGGCCATTTTGCAAGCTTGTGCCGTGACCTAGAGAGAGAATAGAGAGAGAGAGGGTGGCGAGCTAGAGAGAGAAAGGAAGGGCTGCCATATTTTTCTAGAGAAGAAGAAGAAGAAAAGAAAGAGAAGGAGAAGAAGAAGATGGTTTCGAACCCTAGGTAAGAATCTATCAACTAGTGTTTCACATATGTGCATTTGGATCTTCCCCTCTTCTCTAATCTAAGGTTGATTTTGTGGTTTCTTTCTTTGGGTGTATGGTGTTTGGAAATCATCTATAGGTGACAAGAGGTTTTCTTGCTATTGTGTTCTTGATTTTACAATCAAGAGAGGTAATGGTCTTTCTTAGCCTATATATTGGTTTTGATGGGTTTATCTTTGAGGTTTTGGATGGTGATGCTAATGGTTGATTATTGTAGGATTGATGATTATGATTTGTATTTCTAAGAGAATATGATTTGTTTAAAAAGGGTTCATGGGTATGATTGAGGGAATGGATTTGATAGGGTTTATAATGAGGATATATGTTATGTTTATATTGCTATGGTTATCTTTTTAATCTTTGATTTATGTAAAATGGTAAATGATGATTTTAGAAATATGTTAGGATTATTATAAAGGCGTGTTCATGAGATATGGTGTTATGAATTTATGTATGTTATTGCCATTGTTATTGTTGTTGGATTTCATGTGTAGATTCAATGGAATAGAAAAATTAGTTTTATAAGATTTCATGTGAATATGTTAGTAATATTCTTAGAATCATGTATATAATAAGAGTATGATGAGATTTTGGACATGTATGATTTTATGTGAAATTTTTGGGATAAAAGATGAATCTCATGAGAAATTAAGCTTCCTGATTTTTGTAAATAATTGGGTAAAAGTTTGATTTAAAAGATGATTTGTATGCATAAGTAATGTCCTTGATGTTATGTTAATTTTATGAAATTAAAAAGGGGATTTTAAGTCCCATTAAAATGATATTTTACTCAAATAATTACCTACAGAATTTTTATTGAATTTTTGAGAAAATATGAGCTTTTAAATTGAATATGGTGATTTTGAATGATAAAAATAGTTGCTGGAATTTTTGTAAGAAAATATGAAGTGAGTTTCACTAAGATGAATTTGATGAGTTTTTGGAACAAATTATTTTCCTAAGTTATGGTAATATTGAAAAATGGTATTTTAAAATGGTATGAATGCATATTTTGATAAGTTATGATTTTCCTTTATTTTGATTGAGGAAAATATTTAGATTCTATTTATTTGTGATTTTTGAAGAAAATAAATGGTGGCTGAAAGTTTGTTTTAAAAAGGTTAAAAATTGTTATTTAATTGTCACATATGAATTTATGTTACATTAAACTAAGTCTTAAATAATTTAAATAAAATATATTTTTCCACATTTAAAAATATATTTTCTCACATCATTTATGTAACACAATGATAAAATTTATTTTTCTAAAGAAACATTTTAAACATAGGTATTTTAATTAATTCCAAGCTTTTTGGTTAATTCTTTGTAATTTGAGATTAATAAATGAAATTGTCACATATTTTATTTTTATAGCTAAAATAAAATAATGTTTTGAGAAATTTAATCAACTTAGAAATTTTAAGAAAAATAAAGCATGTTATATGTCTATTGATTTTAAAATAATAAAAGTAAGAAATGTAAAATTATCGTTTTTGAAAACGTCTCTATTACGCAATGTTCCCACGTATGCATGTTACATGCAACTCCACTTTTACGTCCAAAATTATGTTTATTATTCAACTATGTGGTTTTTATAAAACGATCATGCATGTAAAATGGGTAAAATGAGCATTATTCTTTTCATGGCTTTATGTGTAGTTAAGAATAATTGCATGTTATGTGTAACGGTTATTATGTGTGCATGGCCCATGCACACGTGAGTTGTGTGGAAGGGCAAAATAGTAATTTTATGGACCTAAGAAATGTTATTTTGATTATGATATAGGCTCGTTGAAAGATTGTGAAATTTCTTATCTTGGACCTGAGGTAAGGAAGTTAGATAGATAATATGATTTTATGCTATGAATGGTAAGACTGTTGTATGAATGAATTGTTATGAATTATGAATGCCATAACGTGATGATATGTTGAATGTGATATGTGTATGGATGTTAGATACATCAAACAGAATACGATGTTAGATACATCAAGCAGATTACGATGTTAGATACATCGAACGAGTTACTAAGGACATTGAGACGTAACTCCTAGGGCGGACGCACCGAGGTTATTCAAGGACCAGAGATCTCCTGTTTACCTCATAGGGTGACATGGACAACTAGCAATCCATGCTCATCATGTATGCTGTATGTTTGTGAAATGATGATATGTTACAATTATGTTATGATATGATGATATGTTACAATTGTGTTATGCAATGATGATATGTTACGATTATGTTTTGATATTCCATGATGTTGTAAATGAACGTTAGTGTTTGTATTTGTTGTATTCTTACTTGCTTATTTGTTTGTACTTCCTTACTGGGCTTTTAGCCCACCCCCTTACTTTCCTTCCAGGTAGCAAATAGGATTTCTTTATGGCACGCGTGGTGACGTGAGGAGTTCTTTCATCATGGGGTATATGGCGTGGGGTAATCCTATGGACGGAAAAAATGATCATCGTAGAACGCCATTTAAATTATGTTTTGTTTAAGAGACTTTCCTAAATTATCAGTGGGACTCAGTTATTTGATTTTGTTTCTTTTAAACTTTGCATAAAATATATGTTTTCTTTTAAAACTAATGGCGCCAACTTGCATGGTTTTAAGCAAGTCCCCACTGAGACTTTGATAATGAGTGGTATTCTTTTACAAACTATGTTATGCGAATGTTTTATAAGTATTAGCTTAGGGCGTTCTTTACAAGATTGGCCAATTCATCCTGCAATGCTCCCAGAGTAGTTCTCAGTGTTTCGGAGTCCAACTCCTCCTCATCAAACTCCAAGTGTGGCTCATTCTCAGCCATGTTCGGAGGAGGAGGTTGAGGTGGTGCAGCGTCAACAGCCTGCCCAGTCTTCCTTGTTGTCTTTGCCATTCGTACTTCAACAACCTCGTCTCAAGCTCTCAATGAAAGCACCAAAATGTTGACCCTCGTTTTGGTCAACTGACATGGAGTCAAATGCTTGATGTGACAGAATGTATTGAAATAGATCTAATGGAAAAAAAAGTAAACGACACAACAAATTATAGTGGTTCGACCCCACGAATTGGTAATGACCTACGTCCACTTAATCTATTATTGATACTGTTTCTCAAAGGAGTGATCAAAGAACTAGGGTTCTTCGAGTTTCACGAGCCTTAGAGGGATAAGTAATACAATTGAAAGGTAATAGCTCAAATTCTCTTCTAAAGCATAGAAAAAAATCAGCGAAAAGTCCCCTCCTTGAGCTATTTCTCTCTATTTATAGGCTTAAGGAGGATTACATGAATCAGTTACAGATATTCTTTCCTAAATAATCGGATAATCAGGAATCCTGGGAGATAATCTCGGATATGATTACAATTGCCCAAGATCATCTCAAAATATACGGAGTATACGACCAAGCTGGTCGTATATAAAATCCAAATGTTATGTCAGGGGAATCTCCCTGGTCGATGGTCGAACAGAACCTCTGCCAGGAGTCAGCCACGTGTTAAAAATGTTTGCCACGTCACCCATACCTGCTTTTTGGATAACAACAGGGTATTCTTCTTCATCTTAACTATTATTTTTTTCTTCTATAATTTGGTCTAGGTCTATTTCTTCTCTACTATAAATACTGTATGTATCAGACATATCGTCTTCAACATTATGGAAATCCATATTAAATTTTTCTACTAACATTGCTTCTCCACTAAAATTATTATTTTTCTTTCTACAACTAGGAGAGACGTGTCCTATCTCTCCACAAGAAAAACATGTTATTTTATTTCGATAATTTCTTTTATCATTATATCTTCTTACATGTCTACGTTTTTGAAGAAAAGGTCTTTTAGTGTTACTTCATCTTAATTGATAGTACTTTTTATTCCCTTTATATTTTTTTATTATGTCTTGGTTTATACTCTCTATCTTTTTTTCCAAATTGTTGTGGAGTAAATATATTACTACAAAAATTAAAATTGTCTCCTTTTAATTATTTTTGTATTTGGATAAAAGTACATTTATCTACTAAATATTTAAGGATAAAATTTCCTCTAATACTTAAACTATCCATGGACGTATTTCTAGTGTGTGTCATGTTATTATTCTATGACTTTACTATTTCTATTCCTAAAGCTCTAGGTAATTTTATTAGCATTTTATCTCCTAATTCACTATTAATAGCATTTCTTGAAATACTTTCTAATTTTACAAAATCATTAATATAAACTTTAATATATTTCCAATCCCTAATATATATTTGTTCTAGTTTTTTCATAGCATCTTGTTGGACAGTTAATAATCCACTATTAGGATCTTCTCCAGTTATTAAAAGATGTATTTTATTAACAAAATTATAAGGATTACTTCTTAATTCAATTAATTCTTTTACTTCATTAGGGCACTGAGCTTTATACCTCTCCCAATGTGCTTTTACTGTTTCTCCTAAATAATTTTCTAAATAAGCATACATTTCTTCTCCATTGTGATTATGCTCATTTTTTTTATATATATTCTCTTATTATTTCTGTCTTCCACTCATTATTACTGAATTCCATAGTTGAGGGTCAATATTTGTTATATTTAATTGTTTATTATTATTCCAATTTATACTTAAATCTCCTGGTTCTCTCTAACCTCTACTCTTATACTTAGGTTCTCCTTGGTAATAATAAGGATATATTGGTTGTCTAGGGAAATTTCCTCTGCTTAATGGTTCAATTGTTCTAGTATGGGGTCTTAAAAGTAGATTACTATTAGCATTAGTCATACTACTTTCTCCTGAACTATTATCCATAAAATATTTTTGATATGAAATATCAGATACTTCAATATTATTTTCTTCTGTAATATTTTCATTTTAAAATTTTTCTTTGATGATTAATATTTAATTTTTAAATTCATCTATATTTTTATCCATATTATATTTTTCATCATCTTCTAATTCTTCTTTGTTACTTTGTTCTCCATAATCTAAAAAGGAAATACTATTATTTTGATATATACTTCCATTGGTGGGAAAACTTACATTTTCTTTTTTATTTTCTTTTAATTTTACATCCCATTCTATTCCTTCTAATAATTGTGAAGAGTATTCTGGAGGTTTTATCATTTTTGTTCCTTTACTTTGAAGAGTTTCTATTACTTTTTCTATTTTTAAGTTGAATCTTATGCTAGTATTATGTATGAATTTTTCTTGAAATCCTGTACATATTATGAGGTTTTCTCGGTATATATTGTCATATCCTTTACTTTGAATTCTTAGTTTAATACTTCCTATAACTTTAATCATTATCATAAAGTCTGGAGTTACAAAGAATAATCAATAATTATTATTCATGCCTACTTCCATCATAGAGATAATACTTTTTCTATCATCTTCTATACTTTCATCATATAATATTAATAAAACTTTTGCTCCTAATTTTTTCCTTACTAGTCCTTTTATTCCTATTATATACAAACATTGATGAATATATTTATATTTTTCTTCTTCTATGAGGTTTCTAATAGTTTCATTAGGGATTATATTTAAATTTTGATAGTTGCTATCATTGACTATTATTGGTATTTTTCTTTGATGACTAAAAAGACTTCTATTAGGTTGCCATCTTCCAGTATAGTATAATTGTCGGGCATTATTTAATACTAATGTTTCTTGTGTAAATCTATCATAAGATTCATTAATATCTACTACTTCTTCTAAAGATAATATTTCTTGGTTATTATTAATAGTTATTTGATATAAAATGCCCGTAAATATTCTACTTAAGGTTCTACTATTCCTTAGACTACTAAAATGACTATTTACTTGTCTCTGGCTTGGCTGGCCTGATCTATTCGATATATCTTTCAAATTTATTACTAAATTCTATTTTATTTTTTATTACCACGTTTTTCTCAATCTTTAATTTACTAATCTATTTTACTAGCTGATCTATGTCAGTTTCAATTTTATTACTTTTTAGTGGTTCGTCTCTATTTATTTTTTCACTTATTTTATCTATTTTTTCATGCAATTTTATTAATAATTCAGTTATAGTTTTAAGTTTATGGTTTCTAGCCCTATCTTGACCGGACGTAGCAGAAGAATTAAAACCGTCTATATTTCTATTATCATCAAAATCTTTAACTAGATTATTTGCAATAATATAATTAGGGTTATTAAAAGACATAAATATAGCATGATTTAAGAAAGAACTATATTACGAAAATTTTCTACGTGTGTCTTTAATTCTTCTATATCCTTTTTAAATGATAAATATTGATATGTTATTAATGGTTTGGTCTCTATTTCTACTATTTTAGGTTGTTTGTTAACGTATTCTAATAAAATTTTTATTTCTTTCTTAATAGGGAATTTTTCAATATTTATTAAAAAAAAAAGTATATTTTATTATCTGTATTAGTTATTTATTTTTTAATATAGTCTATATTATCTAATATTTTATTTTGAAACTCTTGATCTTTAAGACTAGGTTTAATAGTTTTATTAATCTTTATAAATTTTATTTTTAATATTCTTATAATATAATAGATCTTATCTCGTATAAGATTTTGTGATTTAGCTAACTTATATATCTCACAGTCTTTATTAGAAATATGATAATTATGACAGTGATTAGAAGAATCTTTACTATTTTTATTTACTAAGCAATATTTTTTAATTATATTATTTGTATCTGATTTCATAAATTAATTTTATATTATTAAAAATTAATAAAAACTGTAATTCTTTTCTTTTTAAAAATTGTAAACTTGAAAATTGTAAATTTGTGGTATAATAAATACGTTCTATGGTACCAGAATTCAACTATTGTAAGCTAATAATGTCATACTTTCAAAGGTCAGCTATTGTAGGCTAATAATGTTATAATAAATAATGATATAAATATTGTAGGCTAAATAATAAATGTTATAAGAAATATTGTAGATGAATATGATATATAGTATCAAAGGTCAACTATTGTAGGCTTGAAAATAACTAATAATCAGTAATATTTATGACTGTCTCATTTGTATTTTTAAAAATGTCACTTTTAATACTTTCTAATAAAGTAATTTGACCAGTTATAAAATTATAGCTAATATTATATACTTCGTTTAATAACTGGATATGATGTTCGTTAAAAGCATTTACTATGTTATGTGCTAAATTATTAAACTGGTCATCTAGACTTTCTTTTAGTTCATTTATTAATAGATCTATATTGTTACTATCTATACTGAGTTGACAGAGTTTATTGTTATACTTTTCTATGTTTCTAGGTATGTTCATATATTCCTGGTATTTTTAGTTTATAAGAACTTCTTATATATAGATTATAATTGATTATAAAAATAGATTTTTTTATAGATATGAAAAAGACTTGGGTTTTGAGAATAAAATTTACATTCATATGATAGTAGAGCATGGATGGAATATTTTTACTGAAACTGCAATTCTTCTAAAAAATCTTCTTATCATGTAAATTTATTATTTTCTCATATAAAAGGTGATGTGTCTATGCATATTCACATCTAGGGTGAACTTTTTTCATGCAATTTTATGAATAATTCAATTATAGTATTAAGTTGATGGTTTCTAGCCTTATCTTGACCAAACATAGCAGAAGAACTGAAACCGTCTAAATTTCTATTATCATCAAAATCTTTAACTAGATTATTTGCAACAATATAATCAGGGTTATAAAGCATGAATTAAGAAAGAACTATATTACGAATATTTTCTATGTGTGTCTTTAATTCTTCTATATCCTTTTTAAATAATAGTTATTGATCTGTTATTAATTGTTTGGTCACTATTTCTATTATTTTAGGTTGTTTGTTAACATATTCTAAATCATGAGTGGGGTATCTCTGTTCATACTCTTTCAACTAATGTGAGGCATAAGCAATCACCTTCCCTGACTGCATAAGAACACAACCGAAACCCTGATTTGAGGCATCACAATATATCAAAAACTTCTCCTGATCTATTGGAAGACTCAGAACTGGAGCTGTAATCAACCTCTGCTTCAATTCCTGGAAGCTGTTCTCACACTTGTGTGACCACACAAACTTCTGATTCTTGTGTGTCAGTTCAGTCAACGAAGTAGCAATCTTTGAGAACCCTTCCATGAAATGCCTATAATAACCTGCCAACCCAAGGAAACTCCTAACCTCTGAAGCACTCTTTGACCACCTCAATCTTGGCTGGGTCCACCTTGATCCCCTCCTTACTGACAATGTGCCCAAGGAAAGTTACTTGAGATAACTAGAATTCACACTTCTTGAATTTTACAAACAATCTGTGTTCCCTCAGTCTTTGTAGAACCAACCTTAGATGCTGCTCATGTTCTGACTCTGACTGAGAATAAACAAGAATATCATCGATGAAGACGATCACAAACTGGTCAAAATAATCCTTGAACACTTTGTTCATCAAATCCATAAAAGCAGTTGGGGCATTAGTCAATCCAAATGACATGACTAAGAACTAATAATGCCCATATCTGGTGCGAAAGGCAATTTTTGGTACATCTCCCTCCTTGACCCTCAGCTAATGATAACCAGATCGAAGGTCAATCTTTGAGAATACCATTTTACCCTGCAATCGATCAAACATATGATCTATCCTTGGCAGAGGATACTAGTTCTTGATTGTTAACTTATTCAATTCTCTGTAATCAATACACATCCTCAGAGAACCATCTTTCTTCTTCACAAATAGAACTGGTGCACCCCACGTGAGAAACTAGGTCTGATAAAACCTAAGTCTAACAGCTCCTGTAGTTGTACCTTCAATTCTTTTAATTCTGTGGGGGCCAATCTGCAAGGAGCTTTAGACACTGGCTCCGTCCCTGGTGCTAGTTCAATCACAAATTCAATCTCTCTGTGTTGTGGAAACCCTGATAAATCTTCTGGAAACACATCTAGAAACTCACAAACTAGTCTGATCTCACTGGCATGACCTGAGTATCATCAACATATTGACACACTAAGATGACATATTCATCGCAAGTCTTAGAGTATAAGCACTTTTCCTCACCATTGTGTCTAAACCCATCTGAAAAAATGACCTTGTCAAACTTCTCATGCCATTGTTTTGGTGCTTGTTTTAAATCTTATAATGATTTGACAAGCCTACACACCTTATGTTCAGTTCTCCTTAGAACAAACCCTTCCAGTTGTTCCATGTACATCTGCTCATCAAGGTGACCATTTAGGAATGTCGTTTTGACATCCATTTGATAAACATATAGATTGTGTATTGATGATAAGGCAAGCAACAATCTTATAGATGTTGTCCTTGCTATCGATGCATAAGTATCAAAATAATCTATACCCTCCTTTTGTCTAAACCCTTTGGCCACCAATCTTTCCTTATAGGCTTGAATAGTGTTGTATTTCTTTCGAAATACCCACTTACAACCTATTGGCTTTGATCCTTGTGGTAGATCAATAATCTTCCTAGTGTGAATAGACATAATTGAATTCATCTCATCATTTATTGCCTCATTCCAAAAGTTAGAGTCCTTTGAGGACATAGCTTCTTGGAAAGTTTTAGGATCATCCTCCACTTGAAGTACCATAGGATACTTTCTTGTGACTCCCTTGCAGTTTCCCTCTACTAGGTAAATAGTCTCCACTTGAGATGTTTCATTTTGTGATCCACTATCTTTAACCCTTTGGCTTCTTATCAAAAATGTTGGTTGCTCTACAACCCTTGAAGGTAACTCCTCTTAGGTTTCTTCTAATGAGATCGATTCTTGAGAATTATTGTCACTATACAACAAACTATCAAAGAACTCCACTTCTCTAGATTAAATTATCATATTGTAATCTAAGTCTAATAGCCTATAGGCCTTGCTATTTGAGGCATAGCCTACAAATACACATTTGATGGCCCTTGGACCTAACTTAGTCTTTTTAGACTACATGCTCCTTCAATAAGCAACACAACCCCACACTTTGCGATACCCGAGGTCGGGCCACTTTTCTTTCCATATCTCATATGGTAAAATTTGATTCTTCTTTAGAGGAATCCAGTTTAGAATATGACAAGTGGTAAGCAAGGCTTCTCCCCATAACGCTAAACTCAAATTTGCATGTAATATAATAGCATTAATCATTTCTACATATGTTATATTCCTTCTGTTCGCTATACCATTTTGTTGAGGTGTATAAGAGGTTATACATTCATGTATTATACCATGCATCTCACAAAACACATTTAATTGATTGTAAAAGTATTCACCACCCCTATCACTTCAAATCACTTTTATTTTCTTTTCCAATTGATTTTCAACTTCAGATTTATAGATTTTAAACATGCTAAAGGCCCCATCCTTATTCTTAAGCAAGTACACATATGTGATTGTGGAACAATCATCAATAAAGGTAATAAAATACCTATGTCCACCTCTATTAATTAATCTATTCAATTTACATAAATCACTGTGTATCAAATCTTACAAGTTAGTTTTCCTTTCAACACTTGGAAAAGAATTTTTTACCATCCTAGATTAACACATAATTTACACTTATCATGCTCCACATCATTTCATACAATTAAACAACATTTGATAACTCTTTTCATTGTACTATATCTTATATGAGCAAGTCTGTTATCCCACAAAGTAATTGAATCACAACCAAGCACATAAGAGGAAGACGAGCATGAATTATTATCAAAACCATTGTCTTTGGTACATAAATTGATTATCCCATCATAAACATACCCTTTCCCCACAAAGTAATTGCCCTTTGATAGAATTAGCTTACCGGATTCAAACACTGCTTTGATATCTGATTTGCTGAACAAATGCCCACTCACAAGATTCCTTCTCATATCCAGAACATACAACACATTGGTAAATAGAACCTTCTTTCCGAATGTGAAGTAAAGATCAACATTCCCCTTGCCCAATACCTTGGACCTATGCTCATTCCCCATTTGGATCTCATGCCCATCCCTTGACTCTTCAAAGGTCTTGAAGACCTGTCTATCATAAGCAACACGAATAGTGGCACAAGTATCATACCACCACCCTTGCACTTTCCCTAGGATGACATTTACCTCACTCAAGGTTACAACCAACTCTTATTTGGTTGAGATGACCTTAGATCCATGTTTATGGGGCTTTCGATACTTGCATTCTCTTGGCACAAACAAAACAAGGGCCTCTCACACCCTTGCATTTCCCTTCAAAATTCCTTGGGGCTTCTTGTGAGTCTTCCCTTTGGATTGAGAGGGTTTCTCTATGGCATTAGCCTTGGATGTCCAACCATTAGACTCTTCCATGCACTTGTCTCTAGAACGTGACTCCTCTTCAATCCTTAGGTGCTTTGAGATCTCTTCCAAAGATATCTATTCATTTCTATGGAGGATTTTCTTCCTATAGCTTCTCCAAGATGGAGGTAGTTTAGCTATAAAGAATATATGGGTACTTTCTTCTTCAGTTTTTTACTTCTTCTCAAGAGCTTCCCATATCTCATTTGCTGATGTAGTGTTTGTTTATAGATCATAGAGACAATCCAACAAAGCATTGAGTATGTGGCCTCTAAAAATGAGTTCATCTTCTTCCCTTTTATTCGTTTCTTTGATCGCATCTTGAGATTCATCATCCCTTGGAGGCTTCAAAGTCTTCAAAGTTTTGTCAAGAATGTAGTGCACCTTCAAATTTGTGAGGAGAAACTTGATCTTGTCTTGCCACCTTACAAAGTTTGAGCCATCAAACCTATCTAGTCTAACTAGATCTTGAGACATGAACTTGAGGACTGAGATTGATGAGCTTTCTTCCATGGCTTTCACTAGTACAAAAACTTTTAGAGATATACAAATTTGACATAAAACAAAGGTTTAGGAATATAGATTTTTGATAGTTGGGGTTAGGCTTTAAACAACTTTAGTTTTGTGTTACAACTAAATGCAATATCAAACTATAATGGTAGATAATCACAAATTACATAAACATAAAGAAACAAAGTGTAGAATGGACCTTTCTTGAAGAACAACCTTTAGAACACAATATCACAAAGCTATGATTTTATGTGAAACACAAATGTTACAAGGCTTGACACAAATGTAGCTTTGCTGTCCAAACATCTTTATTCCTAGACTTCTCCATGGAATTGCTTGAAGCTACTACAATGGAATGAGATTGGGATTCACAAATCTTTATCCTACATACAAGTCAAGCTTTCTTGATGAAGATCTTGGGGAAAATAAGTAATTTTGAAAGTGGGAGTTCTAATTAACTCTCGCTTTAACTCATATGAACCCTTTAAATAGTATAAGAACCTCATTAGACTCAACCAACGAGATTAGACCATTTTAATTTAAATTGTAGAGTAAAAAACATGTCATTGTATGGCCTAGTACGAACGGCCCAGGCGACGCATTGCTTAACACCAAGCGATGCATCGCCTGCCAGGCAATGTGTTGCCTAGTACCAATAAATGTGTTGCCTGGTCTGTTTTTCAAAGGTTAAGCGATGCATCGCCTCCCAGAGGCAACACATCGCGGATGCCTCTAACATGGCACTCAAAAAATTGTTTCAAAACATCCCAAAATGTTCTTGAATGTTTTGGGTACTCTTATATACTCCAAAGAAATATTTTGGACCCAAAAAATATGATTTATAAATGCATATACCAACTCTCACGTGTTTAATTTTTGTGAAATCGTTATGGTTCTTGGACCTCTTCATGCTTAACCAATTTCATCATGTATTTAATCAATCATAATAGAAAATACATTCAAACATCATTTACATAGATATCTCATGAAATCTGGGTCATTCTAGTTGAATTACTTGTTTTTCCAGGTCTCCCTTTGTACGCCCTAATTTTCCATGGGCTATTAGCAAGCTGAGACATGGCATAATTATATCAGCCACGTGGAGGCCACATGCCCGAAGCTGCTGTTGTCAGGTCCTACCTCTTTAGCTCGAGGTAACCAAAGGTTTATTAAGAATACTAAGGAGCCGAGTCAGAGGTATGAAGATCGCGAGTTAAGAAGGCATCCAGCTCGAGGCCGAGCTTGATTTGGAAGTCGTGACCCTTTATAAAGTCAACCACGCAATGTAAACGTGCATATATCAGACATCACGTGTCTGATATATCCCTAAATTCTCAGACACGCAGCATAAACGTGCGTGTTCAGGCACCCACGACTTGGTTGGGCCGTGCGGCCCATTATCCCCCTTACCTACTGATTAGACCACACTTCATTTGTCAGGTTTTAGGAATTAATCATGAATGTCACAGAATTGACATGATGGGTAAGAGGTAACGGAATGACCCCCCTTTTCAACCCCCAGGTGTCCTCTCCTATATATATGGAGACCTTGGGAGTTGCAAGGGGTTGGATTCTATTGTGTAAAGAAATACCCTGTCAAGAATACCAGAAATATAGCAATAATATTGGCTGGTAGAGTAGAAGGGTTTTAACCTTTGAACCACCTAAAAAAGTATTTGTATCGTCAGTTCATTTTAAGATCATTCATCTGTTTCGGTTCATTGCTTAGCACTAATCCCATTCTCTTAGTTTCTTAATTACCTGTTGGTGAAGAACCGCATCAACAGTTTGGTGCTTTCATTGAGAGCTTGTTAGATTGGTACTATCGCAAATACCCAACCATGGTGATAACTCGCTCAAGACACGGTAACAAGGCGGACCAACATAATGGGCAAGAGGCCTATCATGCCGCCATCTCCGGTGAGCAAAACCTTGAAGTTCAGCAGCGACCGGGCAAGCAACCAATAGGCCAAGATGACACTGGAAGTTCGGCACCCCGGCCACCTAATCTGAACCCGGATTTTTACACGGCAGTAGAAATGGAGAATGCTCAGCTGAGGAGTTAGCTGGCGAAAGCTAACCAGCAGATTAAGGAGGTGTTGGCCCGACTACCCCGTCTTACAACCGACGCTAACGTCGGAAAGAGGCAAGGCGAGACTCATAAGTCCCACTGGGGTAATCGGTCCAGGCCTAGCCGGTCGACCAGACCCTTGACATCCAACTCTACTCCCTCATCGCACCGCCGAGAGACAACCTTTGAAGAACTACCCAGGGTCGAGCAACAGTATAGCCGCTCAGTCTGAACTTCAACTCCCAGCTCACTACCACCCTCGAGCGCACCCAGGAGGGCTCGAGGGAATTCTAGAAAGAGATCCGGGGAGGGCTCACAGCGACAGCCCGTCCCGGCCAGCCGTCCTGCGCCCCGCTCAGACAACCAAGCGCAAGACCCACAAGTTGGCAGGGCCGAGAGGCCCCTACCTAACCTGATCCACCCTGACGGGACCAGGATTGCGTCCCCGGTCAGACATCCTCCTTCACCGATAAGATATATGTCTCCTCCTTGCCCTGTCTGAGATATTCCATCTTATGGGAGTAGCAGGGGAAACCCACCTTCCGCAGGACCTTCCCATCGTAGCAGGGCGCCCAGAGAAGTCCCGGATCCTCATCCCCAGAGGCGGGCTTCGAGCTTCTCAAACGAGAGCTACTAGACCGGAAGCCGCCGAAGTGACCTTTCTGAGACCTGCGCCAACACTTAAGCTCGGCGCAGAGTTCTCAAGCCACCCCGAGGGACGACCTCCGAAATCGTCTAAACTCTCAAAGGGGAAACTCAATAGGAAATGGCAGCCGTGATCGCCCAAGGGAAGACCTGTCTGAGGTATGCGATAGCGGGAATGTCCCATATAACCTATCTCAAGATAGGAGGGACAATAACCCGCCAAACGTGTACAATGGATCCGGAGCTATTGAACAGCCCCGGAATAACCAAGGAGATCAGGACAAAACCCTTGAGCGCCTGGCTCTGATGGAGGAGCTAATGAGGAAGCTCCTGTCAGGAAAAGAAAAAGACGAATATGATTCGGAGGACAAACTTGAGCTCTTCGCCCCCTGCATAGCAGCAATGGCATACCCGCCCATTTTCCGTATGCCGCACCTGTCCAAATTAAACGGAGACGAAGATCCGTCAGATCATCTGGGTATGTTCAATACCCTGATGATGGCCCCGAGCTGAGGTGTTTAATATTTCCCTCCACACTGGCTGGGCCGGCCAGGCAGTGGTTCAAACAAAGCAAGAAACAGTCAATCAGCTCCTGGAAAACTTTCTCTGCTGACTTTAAGAGAGCATTCTGAGCTTCCCAGGCTGCTCGCGTCAAGGCCGACTCCCTGACCAACGTGAGGCAACAACCCGACGAGCCTCTAAAGGCTTACCTTAGTAGCTTCGTGAACGTCACTACTTAGGCTAGAGACGCAGATGACAGCTCCAAGCTCATGGCTTTGAGAACTGGAATCCACGTCGGAGGGGGACTCTGGAATGAGATACAAAGGAAGGGAGTCAGCTCCGTAAACGAATACCTAAATAGGGCCTAGGGGTTGATCAACTTGGAGGAGGCCCAAGCCTCAGCTGCAGAAACCAGCCAGGTCCCTGAGCAGCCTGCTGGAGTGGGAACGGAGGTCGTGACAGCGACCCAAAACGTTACACAGAATAACCAGTTTGGTGGAGGCAAGAGAAAGGGGAACAGCGAGGGCAACCATCACGGCCCAAAGAAGAATAAGTCCGTAGAAAAATTTAAGCCGGTCTACACGACTTATACGAAGCTCACCCACTCTAGGGAGAACATCTTCCTAGCAAACTCTGCTCGCCTCCCCTAGAAGAAGCCGGAGCCTTTAAAGCACCAGAAGGGGAAGCGAGACCCCTCCAAGTTTTTTCGTTTCCACAACGACGTTGGCCACAATATCGATGACTGCAGACACCTGAAGGATGAGATCGAGACTCTCATCCGAGCTGGCCCCTTGGATCAATACGCGCAGAACAGAGTTCTCGCAGCCCGTCCAGTTCCAGAAGTCCCGGTCACTCAGCCCGGGTCTCGGGTAGATCAGGACGTCCCTCCTCCAGTGACAGGAGAAGAGATCTCCACAATCTCTGGAGGTCTTCATTTGGTTGGCACGAGCAGAGGTTCCCAAAAGAGGTACGTCAACGAACTTAAGGCTCATAATGGAGTAGAGTTCGTCCCCAAGCAGCAACGATTGGAAAGGCAACCAATCATTTTTACTGAAGAAGATGCCAGCCACGTTCAATTCCCTCATAACGACCCTCTGGTCATAGCAGTGCAGCTCGCTAATCGGAGGGTTAGGAGAGTGCTGATTGACAATGGGAGCTCGGTAAACCTTCTATTCCGGTCCATGCTGGAGAAGATGGGTTTGTCTTTCGCCTAGCTGAAGGCGACCTCCATGATGCTTTATGGTTTCTCTGGAGAAGGATCAGTGGCTATAGGGATGATCGAGCTGGTGATCACCTTAGGAGAGGGACCTCGGACAGTCTCAAAAATCCTTGAATTCGTGGTCATCGACTATCCCGCCGCATACAAAGCCATTTTGGGTCGACCTACACATATAGCTTTTGAAGCCATCACCTCCGTCCACCACCTCGTGCTAAAATTCCCTTCTTCCACAGGGATATGCACAGTCTGTGGTGATCAACTTGCTGCCAGGGAATGCTACAACATTTCCATGAAGGGAAAATTGAAACCTGGGCAGTTAACAATGGCCGTCCAAGTTGGAGAAGAGGAATCTCAGGAACCATTGCCTAATCCTGAGATTGAAAAACCTCAGAGCGCCGAAGGGGAAAATATCATCCTAAGTGAGGATATTGACCCCCGAATAGGCAAGGATAAGTCCGAGCTCCAAGCTATTGAGGAGCTCGAGGAAGTAAATATCGATCCACGGAATCCCTCACGGATGGTTAAGCTCGGGAAAAACCTCTGTGGCAACAGAAAGGCGGAGCTGATCAAGTTCTTGCAGGAGAACCTGGATGTGTTCGCATGGTCACACGAGGACATGGTGGGAATTAGTCCAAATGTCATCATGCACACCCTTCATTTGGATAAGAGCGTTCCTGCAAAGTCCCAGAAACAGAGGCGCCTCGGAACAACTCGAGCTGAAGCCCTAGAAGAAGAAGTAGCACGGCTCAAGAAATGCGGCTTTATCCGTGAAGCCAAGTTTTTGATTTGTGTCGGCAATCCTGTGCTGGTCCCGAAGCCCAACGGGAAATGGCGAACCTGCATCGACTTCTTCGATCTAAATAAAGCATGTCCCAAAGACTATTTTCCCTTGCCAATGATCAACCAATTAGTGGACGCCACGGTGGGGCATGAGCTCATGTCCTTTATGGACGCGTACTTAGGCTATAGTCAAATCTCCATGAATCCAGGGGACTAGGAGCACACTAGCTTCATGACCCCAACTAACGTCTATTGTTACAAGGTCATGTCGTTCGGACT
Source organism: Humulus lupulus (assembly GCF_963169125.1). NCBI lineage: Eukaryota > Viridiplantae > Streptophyta > Magnoliopsida > Rosales > Cannabaceae > Humulus > Humulus lupulus. Next base: position 217,814,674 of record NC_084793.1, read on the forward strand.
GAAGAACGTCGGTGCTACATACCAGAGATTGGTGAATAGGATGTTCGCCAACCAGATCGGGAAGAACATGGAAGTATACGTGGACGAGATGCTGGTCAAGTCGAAGACTGCCAATAACCATGTTTCTGACCTGGAGGAATGCTTCAAGATACTAAGGGAGTACGGCATGAGGCTTAACCCACAGAAGTGCACTTTTGAGGTCGCGTCTGGAAAATTCCTGGGTTTCATTGTCAACACTAGAGGACTCGAGGAAAACCCCGATAAGATCAAGTCATTGCTCGAGCTTCCCTCACCTAGGTCGCGAAAGGACGTCCAAGGTCTGACAGGAAGGGTGGCAGCCCTTAATCAATTTATTTCTAAATCCACCGACAAGTGCCTGCCATTCTACAACCTGTTCCGAGGAAATAAGAAGTTCGAGTGGACAGAGGAGTGCTAAAGTGCCTTCCTCGATCTGAAAGCACATTTGGCCGAGCCGTCCGTATTGTCCAAACTAATGGCAGGGGAGCCTCTTTTCCTTTACCTAGCTGTCATAGAAGATGCAGCTAGTGCCGTATTGGTCCGAGAAGAACACCGGGTTCAAAAACTAGTCTATTACATCAGCAAGAGACTTCTCGGGGCCGAGTCCCGATACCCGTTGATGGAAAAGATGGCATTTTGTCTTATCACGGCCTCCCGAAAGCTCAGGCCGTATTTCCAATCCCACTCAATACACATCATAACCGATCAACCTTTAAGGCATGTTTTGCAAAACCTTGAAGCATCGGGACGCCTGTTGAAGTGGGCTATTGAGCTCAGTCAGTTCGAGATTTTGTACACCCCACGATCTGCAATAAAAAGCCAGGCCCTGGCCGATTTTGTGGCGAAATGCACAAGATTCAGAGAAGATTCTGTGGAAGATTCACCCCAGGTCTCCTCGGCCCAGGCATCATGGAAGATCTTCGTGGACGGCTCATCTAATGAGAACGGCTCTGGGGCTGGAATCATTTTCATATCCCTAGAAGGGAATAGATTCCACTCAGCGCTGAGATTCGGATTCAAGGCATCCAACAACGAGGCCGAATACGAAGCTTCGCTGGCCGGGCTAAGGGTAGCCAAGGAGCTAAAGGCCAGCTCCGTTCAATGCTTCAGCGATTCCCAACTTCTGGTAAACTAGGTGCTAGGTGAATATCAAACACGGGGGACGAAGATGGCTGCTTACCTGGCCAAGGTGAAAGTCGAGCTGTCCGAATTTGAACGGGGCTCAATCGAGCAGATACCTCGAGAGCAGAACGCTAACACAGACGCCCTCGCCAAGCTCTCTACCTCCGGGGAGACGGAGGCTTTGGGGTTAGTACCGGTAGAGTTCTTAGAGAAACCAAGTATAGAAGAGGTCGGGGCGGAGGTCGAGATGATCGACGCCAGACTGACCTGGATGACCCCATCCTCGAGTATCTCGCTGAAGGAAAGTTACCCGAGGGGCGTAATGACGCACGGCGGATACTGTACCAGGCTCCAAGGTATACGATGGTAGATGGGGTGCTATACCGGCGAGGGCACTCCCTACCCCTCCTACGATGTGTTCTGCCAGGTGAAGCAAAGACCATCTTCCAGGAAGTCCACGAGGGTTTTTGCGGGGACCACATTGGGGGGCAAAGCTTGGCCCTGAAAGTCTTAAGGCAGGGGTATTACTGGCCCACTCTGTCGAAGGACTCAATCTCGTACGTCAAGAAATGTGACAAGTGCCAGCAATTCGCCACTGTTGCCTGAGCTCCCCCAGTTGAGCTGAAGATGATCTCGTCCCCGTGGCCATTCACGGTCTGGGGAATCGACCTGGGTGGTGCCCTCCCTACTGGAAAGGGCAGGGTCTGCTAAGCTATGGTGGATATCGACTACTTCACAAAGTGGGCTGAGGCAGAACCTTTGGCAACAATCACTTCCAAGAATGTCCTTGACTTCGTGGTCAAAAGAATTATCTGCCAGTTTGGGCTGCCAAAGAAAATCGTATCTGACAATGGGACTCAGTTCGACAGTGACCTCTTCACCGAATTCTGTGAAAGGTACGACATTGAAAAAAATTTCTCCTCCGTGGCCTACCCCCAGGCTAATGGGCAGGTCGAAGCCGTCAATACGAAGCTAAAGGAGAGCCTTAAGAAGAGGCTGGACGAAGCCAAGGGGGTCTGGCCAGAATAGCTCCCCCAGGTACTGTGGGCATACCGGACCTCGCATCGGACTCCTACGGGTCATACTCCTTTCTCCCTGGCTTTTGGGAGTGAGGCAGTCCTTCCTGTCGAGATAAAGGTATCTTCGCATAGAGTCCAGGCGTATCACCAGGACCGCAACCACGAACTACTTTGCACGTCCCTCGACCTGATTGATGAAAGACGAGAAGATTCACAGCTCTATCTCGCACATTACCAGCAAAAAATCACTCGTTACTTGGTCTCCTTTAGCATTGGCGACCTGGTCCTCAAAAGAGTCTTCTTAGCCAGTAAGGATCCCAAAGATGGAGTATTGGGACCAAACTGGAAAGGGCCATATCAAATAACCGAGGTCATCAAGGAAGGAACCTACAAGTTAGCTCGACTTAATGGAGAAGCGGTCCCACGAACTTGGAATGCCATCCATTTGAAGAAATATTATCAGTAACACCCTTGTAAGGCTTATTCAAAAAGGCCATCTTTTTTTTATCAAGCAATGAGAATTAAATCTTTTTTCATTATTGTGTATATTTGCGAATGTAATCTCAAGTAACCATGAAAGACCCTTTCCTAATTACTTGGGGGGCATATGGTGCCTGGATATAACCAGGTCGCCTTAAAGGCTTAGAAGTTGATTAAAATTGATTGATCGATGTTTTTCTTAAAAAACACAAGATATTGATAAAGGATTAATGCGAACTAAGTCCTATCCTAGGTATAACCAGGTCGTCTGAAAACTTAGAAGTTGATTCAAATTGGTTGATCGGTGTTTTTCTTAAAAAGCACAAGATATTAATCAAAAATTAACACGAACTAAGTTTTCAAATTAACGTCCTGGATATAACCAGGTCCTAAAACTTAGAAGTTGATTCAAATTGGTTGATCAGTGTTTTTCTTAAAAAGCACAAGATATTAATCAAGAATTAACACGAACTAAGATTTCAAATTAACGTCCTGGATATAACCAGGTCCTAAAACTTAGAAGTTGATTCAAATTGGTTGATCGGTGTTTTTCTTAAAAAGCACAAGATATTATTCAAGAATTAACACGAACTAAGTTTTCAAATTAACGTCCTGGATATAACCAGGTCCTAAAACTTAGAAGTTGATTCAAATTGGTTGATCAGTGTTTTTCTTAAAAAGCACAAGATATTAATCAAGAATTAACACGAACTAAGATTTCAAATTAACGTCCTGGATATAACCAGGTCCTAAAACTTAGAAGTTGATTCAAATTGATTGATCGTTGTTTTTCTTAAAAAGCACGAGATTTTAATGAAAAATTAACGCGAACTAAGTTTTTAAAACAATGTCCGGGATGCAACCAAGACTTATCTTAGAAGTTGGCTCAAAATTGATTATGTTTTTTTCCTAGAAAAGCATAAAATATCAATCGCAGCACCAACAAAAACTAAGACTATTGCCAAAACGCATAAAGGTAAAATGATGCAAATCAATTAAAAGCAAAAAGTTGGTAAAACCAATTCTCTCGAGGTTAGAAAACCTCATACAAAGTTACAAAAAAAATGTATACAAAGGATAAAAGGAAAAGAAGTCCTAGTCCCGCCAGGTAGCTCCGATGAGGTCACCACCTCACCCTCCTGCTCAGCGGCTGCGGAGTTCTCCCCGGTCTCGGAGGGCGCCTCATGCTGAAGGCGAGCTTTGAATTTCTCCAACAAGCTCTCCCACGCATCTGCCCCCATGAAGGAGAAGTCATCATCTGGGTTATAGACCCAGCAATGGTACAACATAGCCTCCATGGAGGAGCTGAAGGCTGCCCTCTCCATCGCCAGGGCGGCTTTGGCCTCCTTGGCCTCGGCTTTCGCGGCGTCCAATGCGGCCCGAGCAGCCCTGGCCTCCTCGAGCTCAGTCCTCGCAGCATCTAGCGCGGCCTTGGTAGCCTCGACCTCCTGCAGCTTAGGCTGGGATGTGTCTAGCTCGGCTTGCACGGTTGCCAAGGAATCCTTAGCCTCCTGCGCCTGTTTCTTGGCAGTCTCAAGGGCGGCCAGGACAGTCTGGTGTTCCCCCCTCATGTCGTCGAGCCTGGCCCGAGATCGGGATATGCTCCGGTGGAGAGCCAGGGCACCCTACAAAAAGCCAAAAAGATGATAAGGCAACTTCCTTAGATAAAAAATAATAAACATATGATGCATAGCGAGCAAAGAATACCAAAGGCGAGGTCAACTTATCATGAGAGCCATCCCCAGTGAAGACTCCATCACATTCTCCGGGCTCCTTGTCTCGATCGCTCTAAGGTCCCTCTCGGTGGCATTGTAGTAATGGTCCACGGTGTAGCTCGCCGTCTCATAGACCGTTCCCCGCAAGTCGTCGGGGATCTTCTCCAGAGCTCGGGGGTTCACTAGGACGCGCACCTTGGGGGTTGTGGCCGCCAGGGTCCTGGGGGGCACCTCCGTATCCCAAGCTGGGTCGGGAATTCGCGGGGGAGGAGGAGGCATCTTCATAACAGGAGGAGGCGGAGGCAGTTTCTCCAGAGCTGCCGGAGCCTGATTTTTCCCCTTTGCAGGAGACTTAGAAGTACTCCTGATTGCCTTCTTTGCCAGCCGGAGCTTTTTCACCGAGGGCCCAGAGGCCCCGGAAGGATTCCCTCCAGGGAACATGGCTCGTAGGTCGTTGCCTCCGGGCTGAGACATCTCCTCTGCGAAAGCAAAGGCAAAGTATTAATATACAAGTAGAAATATTTATGCAAGATAGAAAAAGTTAAAGGGAAAAGAAATCTCAAGTATATTGAAAGGGATCCTACCCTTCGAGCTAGAGGAAGGATCTATGGTTACGACCATCGTCCCCAGAGCTGCAGCGGGTGAATCTAGGATAATGACTTCGCGGGCTGGAAGAGGTTCCGGGTCCGAATCTGGCTCAGGACTAGACTCTTCTACATATTTCCTAAGGCCCGGAGCTACTATACCCTCCCGAAGGGAGGGCCACGACTGAATATTGGTCCCATACTCTTCGAAAAAGACCAACCTGAATGCTATTGTGTTATCTATGACTACAGTGCCCCTAGGGCGGCTACTTTCGTAATCCAGCACGAGCTGGTCGACGCATTGGAGTAAGGTCATATCGCGGTCTGGGTAACTTCGATGACGTTGAATGGGCTGGTTGGGATTGAACCTAGCTAATCGAGGGTCTGTGGTGGCCCTATCTAAGTCCCTAAACATATAAGGATTACCTTGCCCAGAGGGACCGACGGAAGCTCCGGACCGGACCCTCTCCTCGTTTGTTTCTTGGGCAACTTCAAGCTCCCGCTTCTGCCTCACGACGGGCACCTCGTCCTCCTCATCCTCCTCGGGGATGGGTGCTATCTCGTGGGCTGGAGGGAGGCCCTGAGGTCTCCTCAAGACAAAAGTCTGGCCGGGAGAGATCAGCTTGCATGCCAGCATCGTCTCGTCTGGCACGAGCTCCGATAGTCCTTTTCGCTGGGGGGCAGCCCCGCCAAGGTCTCGTATTGACCCCCGAGGGTCACAGACTTGGTCGTCCTCGCGAAAATGGCTGCATGATTATTTCAAAGTCAGGAACAAATGAGGGGAGCTACTCAATAGTCAACTCACGAGCTAAGAGTAAAAGATACTTACGAGGACGATTGAAGTAATGAAGTTCGCAGTTGCGAAACCCCTTGGACATAAAGAACTGGTCTTTGAAGTCATTGGGGTGACTGGGCAGCTCGATGACCGCAGCCGTGTTTGGAAAACGGGTTAAGTAATAGTACCCGTCGCCTCGCCCCCGCTGCTCTGGGCTGGCCTTGAGGAAGAAAAAATATAAGATATCCGTCGGGGTGGGGACCTCCCATTCCTGCTTCCGGAATAAATATTTCAATCTCGCTAACAAACGATAGGAGTTAGGGGGGATCATAAAAGGAGCCAACTTCACGTAGTTGAGGAAGTCGGCAAAATATTGGTCCAGCGGGAGGAAGGCCCCAGCCTTGAAGTGCTCGTTCCTCCAGGCCGCGTATTCTTCGTCGAGCGGCGCACAGCTCCACTCACCTTCAAGGGGAGGTCGGGCGATCAGAGCGCCCCTCCCAATCTCGATATTGTGGGAAAGGAATATTTTATTCACTTTCCCTTGGTCGGTGATCTTCGAGACGATCCTCTCGGCCTCGAAAAAAGCGTCGGACGCCACCTCGAGCTCCCGCTCCACGGCCAGCCCGAAAGTGGGGATTGGAGAGTCTGCCACCACCTCTTTTCCTTTGGATTGTTGAGAAGACGAGCTGCCAGCGGTCTTCTTAGGGGGGTTCTTCTTGGGTCCCATCAGGTCGCCTAGCGAACAAAAGAAGAAAATTTTAGAAAAGGCGACCTAAGCATAAGAAAGAATCTGAAGCGAAGTGTTTCCTTTGCACGGACTGAGGTAATCTCAGCCCGTGGAGAGTGAGACCACGCGGTTCTATGAACACACGCGTGTGCTCCCAACAGATCCCCGATTACTCAGAATTTGTGTGTCAGGAGGGTCATGATAAAAGTTTGCCTTGGAAGGAAAGTTTCAGTAGGCAAATAGTGCAAAAACTGCCTGTGAAGCGCGTCCCATAAGCTACCCGGTTTTGGCACCCAAAAGGCTGGATATTTAAAATAGGCATACCAAAAATCCTACCTAGAAAATTTCCCCAGAAAGCGTACCCTATGAGCCATGCTCCTAAATGGTCTTTTCCAAGATTGATGCCCTAAAATAAAATCCTACGCCTATCATACCCACAAAAAACCAGAAGAATGTTGCATGCAGCTACAAGAAAAATTTACCTAAGCTACAGTGAAGAGGGAATTTAAAGCATGCATAAGAAGAAAACTTACAGAGTGTTTTGCTGTGGGGAGGATGAAGGGGTCGTCTGGGTTGGAGCCTCGTCGGAATAGCTGGTGCCAAAGCCTCAAAGGAGCTCTCGCGCCTGAACTTCTAGAACGCTGGGAACAGTAACCCGAAGAAAAAGAGGGTTTTTTGAGGCTGAGAAGGAAGAAGAAGATGGGAAAATTAGAAAATTTTCAAATTAATGGGTGGCCCATGCGTAAGGTGGCCACCCCTTTTATATACATAAAAGGCCAAGTGGGGAGGGCCGTTGGATTGCCCTGATGTGGGATACGAGGCTCTCTACTCGAGAGGCGAAACGATGGCTGAGTATAGGCTAGGCCATTTAATGCGGTTCTCGGAAGACGTACCGTCACCAACCACGATGCTCCACATAGTCGACGCCTGCGTAATGGGCGGAATGTGAAGAGTCCATAAGGAAGCCTAAAATCCCCCACTGTGGCCCCAGATGACGTCATATGCCACGAGCAGAGGCTTGGGGGGCAAATGTATGCCCTAATTTTCCATGGGCTATTAGCAAGCTGAGACATGGCATAATTATATCAGCCACGTGGAGGCCACATGCCCGGAGCTGCTGTTGTCAGGTCCTACCTCTTTAGCTCGAGGTAACCAAAGGTTTATTAAGATTACTAAGGAGCCGAGTCAGAGGTATGAAGATCGCGAGTTATGAAGGCATCCAGCTCAAGGCCAAGCTTGAGTTGGAAGCCGTGACCCTTTATAAAGTCAACCACGCAATGTAAACGTGCATATATCAGACATCACGTGTCTGATATATCCCAGAATTCTCAGACACACAGCATAAACGTGCATGTTCAGGCACCCACGACCAGGTTGGGCCGTGCGGCCCATTATCCCCCTTCCCTACTGATTAGACCACACTTCATTTGTCAGGTTTTAGGAATTAATCATGAATGTCACAGAAGTGACATGATGGGTAAGAGGTCACGGGATGACCCCCCTTGCCAACCCCCAAGTGTCCTCTCCTATATATATGGAGACCTGGGAGTTGCAAGGGGTTGGATTCTATTATGTAAAGAAATACCCTGTGAAGAATACCAGAAATATAGCTATAATATTGGCTGGTGGAGTAGAAGGATTTTACCTTTGAACCACCTAAAAAAAGTATTGGTATTGTTAGTTCATTTTAAGATCATTCATCTGTTTCGGTTCATTACATAGCACTAATCCCATTCTCTTAGTTTCTTAATTACCTGTTGGCGAATAACCGCGTCAACACCCTTCGAGTATCTTTTTGAGGTTATTGTGCCTTGGACCAGCTCATTTTCATTCGAACATCAAGCTTTGTAAATCTTCTATCTCTGCAATGTGAATAGCTTCCTTCATGCTGACGAAGCACACTCGAGCAACTCTTTTATCTCGACTTGCTCTTGGGAGTTTTAATGATGTTTACTACCACATGTCTTCTTCGTATGCCACATTATCATGTCCAATTTTGGATTAAACATTTTTCCCTTAAGTTTATCTTTGTACAACCAACACTAGATAAACTTGCATGCTTCGACCAGGTTGGTTTCTTTTCAAATTCTGACATACCAAGAAACAAAGTACAAATTTTACAAGTAATGATGATACTTTTTGATAAGGCAAACAATGGTTTTGGGTTCTCAAGGATGACTTACACAACTTTTTATGCATCAATGATGAACTGTTCATTTCCCCATTCTACCAACGTCACATCATCTTAAAAATCCATGATGAGTTTTTCCTTGATGACGCTTGCATTTAAGCGGGGAGGCTATAAATAGCCTTGATTTTTCATTCTTTTCACCTTCTTCAATTTCTCAAACTCTGTCTCTTTCTTCAAAAATTCTCTCAAACCCAAAGATTATGATCCCCAATTTCTGGGTCTTCAATCTGATCTTCTTCAAGCTCTCCTTCGAGATTAATACTAAAGTAAGCCTCTAAACTTATACTCTTATTTCCTTTGTAGTTTCCCTTCTTGCTTTGATTTTCACTGCATTTGTGATAATTTCGAATTTTTCACTTTTTGAGTTCTTGGTGTTCTTGAGCAAACTGAGAGAATTTTAATTTTTGTTCTTGAAAAATTGTTGATTTTCTGGGAAAATAAGGGTTTTAGAAATAGGAAAATTGACTCTAGGATTCTGGTATGCTTGGCTGTATGATTGATGCTAGGAAAATTTATAGAATTGGTGAACAATTCGGTTTATAAATTCTGGAAAAACAGTGGGAATATTCCCTCCAAACGTTAAGTGAAAAAGTTTGTGAAAAAAAATTTCAACTGCCTTTTTGATCCATCTTTATACCTGGTCAAATAAAATTTATGTTTATTCGAGCAACAGACACTATTTTGGTAGACATATCATAATTGAATAACTCTCTCTCCCTTTACCTCTCACAAGATGTAGGCACGCGATCACTGGGGAAGTGATTATTTAATAGACGCAGACCTTCTCCAAATGCTGGTCGATGATGTGGTTCAAAATCAGATAGATATTGATCTCAACTATGATACTTCTGAATCTCCTGCTTAATCCATGGAGAAATCCCATCAGTATGACTTTCAATTTGTCCCCGACTAGGAGTATCGTCGTAAGGTTGATGAATTGCACCAAGGAATAAGGAAATTCCTTCTGAAAGAGTGGACCTATGTTGCCCATCTTGATTCCATTGATAAACTCCTGATTTCAATTCCGACTAGTGGGAGGGAAACGAACAAGACTTCAATTGTTGAAGATGAAGTAACTGTTGCTTTATGTTCTCTAGATATGGCCAGGGTAAAGCAAACAACAAGGCAACGAATAGCTGTAGACCCACATGTCACGAGGTAGGCGATCAGTGGGAATAATGGTTAGCAACAAAGACAAAATGAGCAGCATGAAGTGGCTGCACCGACAATGGAGGTGATAGACACCTTTAAACTCTATGCGAAGCTCAAGCCTTGAAAGAAGAAACATGTAACATGGCATGTCGTCCCAACTAGTATTCTTTCGAGCAGTTCTCTTGAAAGTTACCCAAAGAGATACAAAATCAGGGGAATTACCATGGTAACTCCTCGAGCCAACCAGAGCACTAACTTGCCTGGTGGAGCCTTCAGCACCTGGTCGTGTTTCACCATTCTGGCTAGTGCCACACTACCTCTTCTTGACTATTTTAGGGATGTGTCTAAGTACTTCGGCATTGCACCATTCCAGATTTTTCCTAACGGATATTTAATGCTTTTAGCATTATATGTCCTCTGCTATCTTCGCAAGTGGGATCCTCTAACTCCCCACAAGGTCCATTACCTATTTGACCTCAAGTCTAATCTAGGTCAACATGGTACTAGATTTATCTATTTCTATCATAAAGACACGAGCGAGGAAAAAAACTAAGTGTTCCTGACCAACCCCACATTTAGGAGCAATGTGGGTGCCTACTTTAAGAAATACTTTCTAACAACTGATCTGGTCCCAAAAAATCTCTCCTTCAAGTAAGGAGGTAACGAGAAATTCCTTGTTTTTCTTATATTTTATTTCTCTTATAAATTAGTACTTAACTTATTCTACTTTGCTGTGTTAGGACCATGGGAAAATCCTCCCCCCACTTCAAACATGCTCACTTGAGAAGTCATGCTAAATAGCCTTACTCACGATGAAAAAAGTTGTAGGCTTGTTGTAAATAATTCCAACCTTAGGTTGGTTGGCCTGCTCGAGGCCCACCAAACTACCAAAGATGCCACCACCGAAAGTGCGACTAGCGGAAGAGCTGCTGAGCAAGAAGCCATTGAGGAGATGGGGAAGAATGAGCAATCCTAGGCTACCCCCACTCCCACGAGGAGAAGAATGGGGGGTGGGGGGGGGATATGCATAAAGGAGCAGGAAGATCCTCATCGTGCCAGAGTTCCAACACCTCTCGAAGTTAAAGGGAAGGGAAAACAAGTGTTGGTCACGGATGAAGATCTCTTCAACATTTCCTTTTCTTCCAGCGATGACGAGGAGAACATGACAAGTAATAATTACATTGTAACTTCACCAGTAGCTAAGTGTAGACGTAGGCTTTTCAATTCACCTTACTCGAGTAGTAATGTATATATGGGTATCATATTTTTTTGTAACTGTGTTGCTCGAGTTTCTTTTATATTTCCTTGAATTTTTCTAACATACCTACTTTTAATTACATTCATGTCATACTCAGATATCTTTGAGTTGTATGCTTCATCCTCCCCCCTTTCCTTGACCAAGAGAGTACCGAAAATAAAAACCCCAACTGATGTCGGGTCGAGCAAGGATCAACCTTTGGTCAAGCAGCCTAGGCTAAATCTTCCTGCTCCAACAATTCCACCTGCACCAAGCCAAACTCCTCCCCTTTTGATCAAACACTACCCCATGTGAGCACCTCTCTAGTGGCCACGGTAATAAACCCTAGCACACCTCCTGAGATAGTTCAATGCCTCAAATCCTCGGCTGAGGCTATCTGCACCAGCACAACTTTTCTAGCATTTCAAGAGTTCAGAGGCTTTTACCAACCTTTAGGAGGTCTCTATAGACCAGGCCTTTGGTCGAGCCATGTCAGAGGTCCTCTAGGTAAGCACCTCCATTTTTCCTCTACTAATTGTATATTTTATATAAGTCTTCTGCTCGAATCTAACTCTTTCAATTTTCCAAGGTATGATGACGCTTGCTTACACTCGACCTCGAGCAAAGGGAGTCGTCGAGGTGCTAAAAAAGACTAAGGCCCCTTTGGAGAAATTTGTAGAGGCCAATAGAATAAACCACAAGGCGGCCAAGGAGTTCGAGGAGGACGTAAAAGGGAAGATCACCAAGATCAAAGGGAAGAGCAAAGTGATCAAAGCACTCCAGGAAAAGGATAGGAAGCAAACTCGTCTCCTCAAGGAGCATGAGCAGAGACAAAAGGACAATGAGGAACGAATGAAGAGGCTTGAGGAGGAACTTTCTCAACAAAAAGAGAAGTACTCCTCGAATATATCCTGATTCAAAAACGCTGCCTCTAACTGTTTTTCATGTTCTGGAAAAATAATGAGGATAATTTTGAATATCTGCCTCCTAGGCTCCAAGAGAAGGAAATTGCTAGGTGTCTTGCTTGTGAGGCTACTGAGCTTGAGGCTACTACCCCTAAGACTCCTGGGGTAGAAATCTCCTTGAATCCAGATGGCAAACAGGGGCTGGAGCAGGTCAAGGATGTTGTGGAGCAATAATGTTGTTTTCTTCTTCTATCTTTTTTTTTTTAATCTTGGAACACCCGAACAATAATGTTTGTAGTGCAAAAACATTGGCTTACCGAGCAACTTTTAATCTCAGATAGTTTGTGTAATATTTTTCTTGCATTACATATACCATGTTGCTCATTAATTTTGGCTAGATATAACAATTAATTGCTATATATGTTTTCTAACTGTCCTGCTTGTGTGAACAAGAAATTTTTTTAATTTCTATATTCTTTTTTAACAAAGCACAATACTTTATAAATTTAAAAAAAAAAAAATCTAAGTACTACTCAGTTGTATTTTTTTACTCTTTTGCTTGTGAGTGATAATGAATACCCCAGTTTCCCCCAAGTGATCAAGGGGGTAAGTGCTTGGTCACTTGCCAAATAACCAGGCCTGTTCGAGCTAATCCTGCTACTCGAAATAAATTTACAGAGTAGTATCCTCAGTAGGAAAAAATACACATGTTAAGAAATACTTGTTCAAATAATGATATAGGCATAATTTGAATGTGTCAAGCACACTCCCTCGTACATAACTAGTAATATAAGTTGGACAAAATCATGTCTATTGAATTAAAAAATTTGTATGAGCAATGAAGGTTTTTGAATGAAAACATCTGCAATTGAATTTTATTAAATAGTTGGTCGTTTAAAAAGGACATAATTGTGCCTTATGAACAGATAAATACAAATTATCAAGGAAATAATTGGTATTACAAAAGATGGGCAAAAACGTGCCTTTACAACCAAAAATAACAAAATTAAGAAATATGTTGGTCGTGAAAGATGGGCAAATACTTGCTTTGCGACCAGTTTCTTTTCATAGTATCATTGCTAATATTTTTTAAGGTGTTCGTCGTTACAATATCTCATGACCATCGTTTAATCGAGCAAGTTTATACGTGTCTGGCTATAAAACATCTTAGGACCTGAAACTCCTGCTGCAAGACCCTTAGTGTTTTGCAACACTTGTTGTAAGACTAGATTTCCTATGGCAAACTTTATGTCCTTAACTCGAGAGTTAAAATATCGAGCAACTTTTTGCTGGTAAGCAGCTACCTGCAAGTATGATTGCTCTCGTCGTTCATCAATCAAATCAAGAGTCTCATCTAATAATTGTTGATTTTCAGCTTGGCCATATGTACTTTGTCTATGTGATGTATGGGGGGGGGGGGGGGGGGGTCAACTCGACTGGTATCATTGCTTCATACCCAAACCAAGGACAATGGGGTATTATAAGCAGTTGATGTGCGAGCAGTAGTACAATATGACAATAGCACTTCTACCAAAATATTTGACCAGTTGCCTTTGGCTTGCTCGAGTCACTTATTCATTTTATTTTTTAAAGTCTTATTGACAACTTCAATTTGTCCATTTTCCTAAAGATGAGCAATTGTAGAAATTTTTTTGTGATATCGTGTCTTGCACAGAAGTCCATAAATAAACGCTATCAAAGTGAGTACCATTGTCTCAGACGATCTTTTTTGGTAGACCATATTTGCATATAATATTTTTCACCACAAAGTCAAGTATTTTCATTCAAGTTATAATTGCTAGTGGTTCTGCCTCAATCCACTTAGTAAAGTAATCCACTACAATAACTACGAACTTAACTCCTCCTTTTCCCATGGGTAATTGCCTGATCAGATCTATTCCCCATACACTAAATGGTCATGGGCTCTGCATTTGTTTAAGCTCATTAGAAGCTGCTCGAGGTATCCTAGAGAATCTTTGGCACTTGTCACATTTTCACACGACTTTAATGCGTCTTCATTCATTGTTGGCCAAAAATAACCTTGTATTAATATCTTCTTTGCTAGGCTCAGCCCCCCTGCGTGATTACCACATAATCCTTCATGTACTTCTATCATCAACATTTGATCCGCATTTGAATTCTAGTCACGTGGTACTTGTTTTTTGGTATATTTTTCAAACTGTGCAAGGAAATATTTAGCTTTTCTTAGATAGAAAGCTATTTTTATCCCTGGAGCTTGGTATTCCCCCAGGATTTGGTTCACGACTAGCTGTGAATCACTGTAAATGTCCACTGATAGGGCTTTAATGTCTCCAGAAAGTCGAAGGCCAATGAGCAGGGCCTCATATTGCGCTTCATTGTTTGGCGCATTAAACCCAAATCTTAATGCATAATGAATATGATGCCCTTCAGGTGTAGTTAAAATTATACCAGCTCGAGAGTTGTGCTCATTCAAGGAACGATCTACATACAATTTACATGTTGGCCAGATTTCCTCATTTGCTTCTGGTGCTACCCCTTGCTTATTTTCATCTAATACACATGTGCATTCAAAAATATAGTCCATTAAGGCTTTCCCTTTGATTGTTGTCTGTTGCTCGTAGGTGATTTCATATTGCCAACTTGAGCAATCAATCTGATGCCTCAGGTTTTTGTAAAACCTACCTAAGGGGTTGGTAGGTTAAGACTGTAATTGGATGCGCTTGAAAATACAGCCTTAGTTTTCTTGCTACAAGAAGTAGGCAGTACACCAATTTTTCGATCAGGGGGTATCTTGTTTCAGCTCCTACCAGCCTTTTGTTGATATAATACACTGGATGTTGGATTTTGTTCGCTTCCCTTATAAATGATGCACTAATAGCATGCTCGGTGACTGGTAAATATGAAAGTAGGGTTTCATCGTCAACAAGTTTTTAAAAGATTGGTGGTTGCACCAGGTGCTCTTTAAGTGCTTGGAAAGCTTTCCACATTCTTCCGTCCATTTAAACTTGTTATTTCCTCTTAGTAGGTTGAAGAATGGAACACATTTGTATGTTGACTTTGAGATGAATCTACTAAAAGCTGTGATTCTTCTGGTGAGGCTCTTCACATTCTTTATCTTGGTTGGGGACTTCAAGACAATTAAAGCCTTGATTTTCTCTATATTATCCTCTTTGCCTCTTGAATTGAAGATGAACCCAAGAGATTTTTCCGAGCCTACTCCAAATAAGCACTTTGAGGGGTTAAACTTCATATTTTAATGACTTAAAATAGTGAAGTGTTCTACTATATCTTGAACTTGCCCCCAACCTTTTTTGACTTAACTAGCATATCATCGACATATACTTCCATGCTATTGTCTATCTGATGCTTGAGCATCATGTTGACTAATCGCTGGTACGTCACGCCAGCGTTTTTTAATCCAAAAGGAATTACCTTGTAACAATATGAGCCTATGTCAATTCTGAAGCTTATATGTTCCTCATTGGGAGGGTACATCCATAAACGTAAGGACTTCATTCCCTGCAGTAGCATCAACTAGCTGGTCTATCCTCGACAAAGGGAAGCAGTCTTTTGGGCTGCTTTGTTTAAGTCTATAAAATCAACACAGGTCCACCATTTTCCATTGGGCTTTGGTACTAGAGCAGAATTTGTGAGCTATTCAGGGTAGAAGGCTTCTCTTATAAACCCATTTTCCTTCAGCCTATCAACTTCCTCCTTTAAGACCTTGGATCTTTCTTTATCGAGCAATCCCATTTTCTATTATACGAACTTAAAATTCTCCTTATCAATATTCAAGGCATGGCTAATTAAAATAGGTCTTATACCCACCATGTTCTTGTGTGACTAGGAAAACACACCTTGGTTGTGTTTTAAAAAAATTATGAGTTCAAGATTGACCTCCTCAGCTAAGTTTTTTTCCAATTTTTACTATATTGATCGGCTCTTCCTGATCAAGTAGGACCTCTTCGTTGTCCTTGATTGGTCTCATTCCAGTGTCGTAATTCACAAAGCAAGGATCAAAGTCCACTTCCTCACTTTGGGCAATGCTCAATTTGGAGGTGTTCTGCTCGTTTGGGTTAGTTACTGTAATGCCCCGAATTCTCCGATGAGGTTTAGTGGTGGTTTAGTAGGCTGGGAGGGCCGTAATTGTTTAATTACGCCATTAAATGAATATATGCATGTTTATGTGAATTATATTATGATATAATGATATATGCATGCATGTGGGTCCACATTTGATATATTATGCTGTTTTGATAATTTGGCCCATTGAGGGTAAATTTGTGTATTTGGGTGCATGATGTGATTTGTGAATGAGATTCCATTATTATGGAGATATATTCGAGCTATTCAGCATAAGACGATCATTTTTAGTGGATTAGTGGTTTTGTCATAACGGGGTCAATTTTGGGGTAATAGGAATGTTTATTTGATGATAAATTGGGAATATTTGAGATCAGGGTAAAATCCGGGAGGTTTTGACTACAATTTCCCCGGGGCTGTATTCGGGACCCCAAGCATTAGGTTTTATTTGAGGTTACTTAAGCTTGAAGTAGCTGTCAGATAGAACGTACGATTAGAAAACCTCTCGTTCTTCTTCGTTAGTTCATTTTTGCCACCCGAAGCATATTTGAAGAAATCTTGAGTTCTAGGAGACAGAATCAAGTGAGGATCGAGGCATAGCGATCCTAGGAAGTATTAGAAGCTTCTTGACTGAAGGATTTGACAAAAAACAACCTAATCGAAGGTAATCTAAGTTTAAAGTTTTGAGTTTTTAGAGTTTCTAAGCCTTGAATTGGACTTTGTGAATTGTTGAGTTTTCGATTCATTTGAACCTTGGGTTTTGAGGGTTTTGGTGCATTGGGAAGCTTGGGAATCTTGTTTTTATGATTGGGGAATGTTTAGGTACAATTTTGGAGGCTTTGGAGTGTTAAAAACACGTTTGGGAATGGCCCAGAGTTGAGGGTCGCGGCCCTGTTTTTGGGGTGCCACGGCCCTGCCTTGAAGAAGCAGGTGGGGTTTTTGTGCTTGCTGGGCGCCGCGGCCCTTGATGGAGGACGCCGTGGCCCTTGCCTCAAGGAACTCTGGGGGTCGCGGCCCAAGGTGCTAGGGCCGCAGCCCTTGCCCAGTTTTTGCCCCGTTTGCTCGTTTTGATCCCGGGAACCTAGTTTTAGGCCTCAGGAGTGTCCCTTCTACTTGGATTAGTTTGGATTGATCTCTTGGAGGCTAGATTTTGGTTTGAGAACCTTTGATTATCATGTAATTGATGGTATCCTATAATGTGTTATGATTAGGTAACCGCTAAAGGACTAAAAGCTAAACCGTTCTCAAAGGTCGTTGTTTTGTTCATTCTAGCCCGAATCAGAGGTAAGAAAATTGCACCCCAAATGTGACATGCATGGTTATTCATGAGGCATGTTGGTTGTATAAATATGTATATGAATTGATTGTGGAATACTTAGCAAATCTTGCTCACTTGTGCATGGTACTGACTCATTAGTCAGATTTGGCAAAGGTGCTGGTATCAACTGTGAAGCTGTGACTCATTAGTCAGGTTCGGCAGTGGTACTGGGCAGTGATCACATTGCGCTGACTCATTAGTCAGGACAGCCTTAGCTTGTTCAATGCAAGCCAATAAAGATTAGATCTAATCGACTTTCTGCATTGAATGACTCAAAGAGCATTAATGCCGGACCGACCTCAAGTTTGATGAATATTATAAGCGCTTGTGTGGCTCACCCATCAGTCACTCACTTGATAAAGTAGAGACTTACCCATCAGTCTCTCATTTGTTGAAGGCTAGTGGCTTACCCAGCAACCACTTTTCCATTTGAATTAGTGACCTTCTTGGCAGTCACTCAGTATGGTTTACCAGAACCTCAAGTGATATTCATTCATCTGTTTGAAAACTATGAGCTATGTGTGATTATAATGATAATCATTTGATGATGTTTACATATAATGTTATGTTTTCTTGCTGGGCTTTGGCTCATGGGTGCTATGTGGTGCAGGTAAAGGAAAAGAAAAGCTCACCCAGCCTTGAGTGGAGAGCTTAGGTGGTGATGTGTACATATGCGGCCGCTTGACCACCACGGCCAAGGAGTTCTCAGAGGAACTAGGGGGTTTACCCTAGTTTTTTTGCCGCTTAGGTCGGCAGGGTTTGAAATTTTGGAACAGTAATGACCTTTTTGAGTTGTAAATAACATGTTAATGTTCTTGTGGGCCCATGAACAGTTTTATGTATCAATAAAACATATCCTTTCTTTTTTTTATTTGTTTTCACCTTAACCTATTAATAACCCTCAGAACACGTTTTTAACCAAAGGACTCAGGCAATGATTCAAATTTCTAGTTCACCGTAACTGTTCTGGGGTAACCAGGGCGTTACAGTTACCTCTTGTTCCTCTTATATGATCATCTCCATTACTGTTGTTGGCTTGTTTTCCCCTGGTCCAGCAAAAATCATGTAGGTTGTTACTAAGCCTTTTTTAGCAGTGGTAATGGAAGAATTGCAGAATTCTCAAGCTTCCCATTGATTCCCTTTGACACATCCAATTCCAGCAATTGTTGGGAACTTCATTGTTAATGAAATATGGACGTGACAACTTTTAGATCAATAAGTATTTGCCTTCCAAGCAAGGCGTTGAAAGCCGAGGAAAGAATGACCACAGACAAAGTGGCCATGACTGTGTTGTTTGTTGGTGCAGCTTCAACAATTACTGCTAGTTTGATTGTCCTAGCCAGAGTCAATCCTTCTTCGGTAAAACCATATAAGGTTCGTGTTCACAGCTCAGGCTCTCAAACATAAATTTTATCCTTTTAAGAGTGGTCTTAAAAAGGATGTTAATAGAAGACCATAATCCACCATGGTTCGTGCAATAATCATATTGGCAATTTGGGCTTCTATTACCAAAGGATCATTGTGCGGGAGCTTGATGTGTTTGGCGTCGTCCTTGGTAAATGTGTTTATACTCTTACCGAGGATTTTTGGGAGTATGCTCCTCGACTGCCAACACCTCTTCTCCTGTCTCATAACGTAGCATTTGGGCATATCGTTCTAGGGCCTTTTTTCTATTGCCAACCAGGTATGGTCCTCTACAAATCATGTCTAACAGCCCTGCTACAGGGGCTGGTTTCAATGGTTGGGCTGCTACATCAAGAGTTCCTACAGCAGTCGGATTCTATTCGGCAGGTTGCCGAATGTATCTTCTCATGGCTTAATGATTTTGACGAATGAGAAACTTGATTTTTTTTTCTTTGAGCAAGTTACACTCATTAATGTCATGTCCATAATCATTATGGAAGCGACAGAATTTGTTGGCGTCTCTCTTACTTATATCTTTCCTGATAGGATTTCGCTTCCTATAGGGCACTTTAGCTTGTGTAGCTTGAAAGACTTCTGCTTGTGACCATAAGAGCGTAGAGTAGGTGGTGAAAAAAGGCACATATTCACGTGGCTTATCACAGGTCTTTCCTCGTTAATTATCGTTATGTTTACCACTGCTTGAATCGTTGTTTCGTTTACCACTATTTTTGTTATTCTTATTGCCATTACCATTGGTTGTTTGGTTCTGGTTAGTAGCACCAGAGTTGTTTTCCTGATCAGCTTTTCGAATAGCTTCTTCCAATTTTATAAACTCATCTGCTCGATCAAGAAACTCTCAGGTCAAGTAGATAGTTTTTCTTGTAAGGTCGGTCCAAAGTGGACCTTTGACTTAAATCCTAGCCATGATGGCCATCACTTTTCCATCATCACTGACTATCTTGGAGCGAGAAGCTTCTTGCATGAAATGCGAAAATCATTTTTGAGGGCCTCGTTGGATCCCTGTTTAATATCGACAAGGTCATTGAGAAATTCGAGCTGCAAAATATTGTGAGTAGAAGAGCCTCACAAATGCATCCCAGGAATTAATGGTCGCAATTCTAGTTTAAAGAACCACTGTTGAGTTGAGTCAGCAAGATTAGCGAGAAAGATCATGCAATGAACATTATCACGAATCCTTTAGAGGTTTGTCTGAATTTCAAAAAAATTCATGTGGGAGACGCGGTCTTCTTTACCTGTTAACATCTTCCAAGTTGGCATCTTGCTCTTGGGATGAATAGTAAGAGCATTGATTCAATCAGAGAAAGGAGAGCCTTTCATTCTTTCTAAATATATGTTTGTTGCTTTTGAGGCTATTAACTCCTGAACTATCTGAGTGGGGGCATCTAAAAGTGCTTGAATAGTAAGGGCGACCAGTGGCACGACTACTGGTGCAACCATTGGAAGTGTTGCAACTTCATTTTGTGGTGCTGGAGGGAATACTGGTGCAATGGATCCCACAACATTAGACCCATTTCCTTCCCAGAGGTAGTCAAGGACATCTTGCAAGTAATGCCCCCACTTTCCAAGTCTGTTAAAGACATTGTTACCTCTAGGTTGCCCCCCAACATTTTGACTATTTGCTTGAGGAGCACTAGGAGGTAGTCTAGCTGGGCCATTTTTGGCTCATGATGCCTTGGTGGGACAAACGGTCTTTCAGGATGCACATTATCCTGAGCCGGGATGTTTTTTTGCCCATGTGACCTTAGAGGAACAAACTATTATCTTGGATGCCCATCATTGTGACTATCATCATGGTAGTGGTTATTGTGGGGTTAGTAGTATCGACTATCTCTGTCACCATCATCATCATCATCATAACCATCCCAGAAGGATGTTTGATAGTTTCTACTTGCATCCTGCTCATTTCTCCGCCTGTTTTTTATTGGAGGTGACCATGAGTGCACCCAGCTAATTGATTACATCGAGGTTGTTGGCCTCGATTTTGACTTGCAGGTCGGTCATTCCTTGGTTATCGGAACTACTGACTAGGTCCTAGATTTTATGGAATAGGATGTTGCCCTCCTCTTGAGATTACATGCCTCGGTTGCCCATCAGCAGGCCTTCCAACTCCAGATACTTGTCTACCACACCGTTGACCTTCATCACGATTGGGCATCACTTGCCCATCCTCGTGGAGTTAATGAAATACTCCTGGTCGAGTTCTCCTGTTCGAGTTATTACTATGTGTCTGCCCAGGGGTAACTAATTGGTCTCAGGACCTTGCTGTTTGGGTAGGCTTTGGAACTCAACCAGCTGGAATCTGTGTTTCAGCATTTTCTTGGCCAGTTTTCTCAGGTTGAGTTCTTGTGGCTTGAGTTTGTTGTAAGACAATTCCTAGTAGCCTTGTTTCTTCAGTATTAGAATGATCAACGTTGAGGTATTGCCTTTAATTTCTAGTAGCCTTGTGATTGGGTCTTGGATATTTCTTTTATTTATTTAATTAATTGGTTTATAATTTGAATTTGAATTAATTATTCTTTTATAAATCTATCAGATAGAAATTATTTTCACAGATAACAATAAGGAGAGAGAATATTCTAGAGAGAAAATTATAAGCTTTTCACAAAGAGAAAAATATATTGTAATAGTTTTTTCTATCCATAAAAATTGTCTCAGACTTGAAAATTCCAAGAACTCATGTGTTGAGAATATCTTGTGAATCAGAAAATTCCCACCATAACTCTACGTGCTCACACACGTCTTGAGGTGTAGAGATACATCTTGGAAGATCGTCGCCTGAATATTTTGAAGGCTGCTTTGGATTGGATGTTCATAGGAGTTACAAAAAGATAGTATGGAATCATGATAGATCTACAACTAGTAAATCCTCATCTTTTTCTATCTCATTGATTAATGTTTGCATATTAATGGATCCGATTATTTAAAGTATGTTATAATATTTTTTTAAAATCCTTGGGCCCACCTCCTCGTACATTCCACTGCGCACATGGTAAAACAGTTACCAACAACTACCACGTCTCTTCTTCACATGCCACGTCATCATGTCCAATTTTAGGTTAAATAGAAGGAACTCAGGAAGAGTTTCCTTCAAGGGTTGTAGAGTAGCCATTATTTCCTAGAAGAAGCCAAAGGCTTAAGGAGGTAGGATCACAAGATAAGTGCTCACAAGTGGATACACTTTACTTAGTAGAGGGTAATCACAAAGAAGATACTTGGAAGTATCCATTGGTACTTCGTGTAAATGATGATCCTAAAACCTTCCAATGACCTATGTCTTCAAGAGATTCCATATTTTAGAAGAAATAAATGATGAGATGGATTCAATTATTTCTAACTACACTTGGAAGATTGTTGGTCTACCACAAGGATCAAACCCAATAGGTTGTAAGTGGGTATTTAGAAGAAAATATCACACAAATGAGACCATCCAAGCCCTTAAAGCAAGGTTGGTGGTAAAAGGGTTTAGACAAAAGGCACAAACTATTTTGATACCTATGCACTGGTAGCAAGAACAACTTCAATAAGAATGTTGTTTGCCTTATCATCAATACAAAAGCTATATGTTCATCAAATGGATGTCAAAACAACATTCCTATATAGTTGTCACTCGACAATTACATTGATGAACCAAAGTATTCACTCGTTTCTAATTTTCCCAGAGTTTCTCCTCAAATATTCTTCAGATCTCAAAAATTCCAGAAAAAGCGATCCCTTGAAATGAAGCCCAGGATCCTTTATTTATAGTACCAAGGGGATGGTACATGATCAGTAATACTAGGATCGTGGTTTGGTACACGATTATTAGGTAGTGGAGATACGTGTCCACCTCCCCATGATTATGAGATGGTGGATTTCTCATTGTTTCTTTGGATTATGATAGATAATGCACGATTGAAACCTCTGGGAAAATGTTAAGTCTTGGTTGGTCTATGAGACCTAGGTGCTAGGCTCGATGACCCTTCAGAGCTTGGGTGCTAGGCCTGATGACCCTCTGGGTCCTAGACCTGTTAATCCTCTGGGTGTTGGACCTGTGATCTTCTGGGTGCTGGACCTGTTTGATCTTAGTTTGAACGAGTGCGAGTATATCTCAGTGAAGTGTACTTGGGAGTTTAGACCGGCCACCTAATGAATGATAGGGTGGGCCGACCACCCAGGTGGTTCTTGAGCATGTCAAGTCGACCACCCCTAAGGGAAGGGGTCAGGTCAGCCACCTCTAGGGGCTCTTAGGCATACTTGGGTCAACCACCCTTAAGGGTTGGGGTTAGGCCACTCTAATGGAAAAATAAACATTTTAGGTTTCCGTCCCTAAACAATCCCTCAATTGTGGCGGCCGAGCAGCTGACAATGTACACTTTGACCCCAGAGATCTCCAACCCATGGTAGATCCATCTTACCCATGCCTTTACCTCCACCACGTAGCACCCGTGAGCCGAGGCCCAGTAAGAAAACCATAACATCATAGCATGATAAAAATCGATAATCAAATAATTCAAAAAACCTTAACCAGATATTCAACAGTCCATAGCTTTCACAATATCAGTGATAGCAATTGACAAATCAACAATCTATCATCAACATGCCAAAATCATCAGATTAACAACAGTAAACATATCATACAATACTCAGGGTCGACGCCCTTAGCTCGCACCCTCTATTTAATCCACTGTCTCCGACTCACTTAGGTCGAGCCCAGTGTTTAACCCACTGACTCTGGCTCGCTTAGGCCAGGCTTAGTGATTATTTAATTAACCTCAGCTACAAGCGGTCGAGCCGCTTCCTGTGTGTAAATATCTATCCCAACACTCTTAGGCCGTTTATTTCATGCTCACATGGCATACCGTAATCATATAGCATTTATACTCAAATATATGAAACCTTAGTCCATACATAGCCACACAAGCGGGTGCCGTTTTCTTAACTTTGATTTTGAGCGGAGAAGGTGCACTAGTTCCTAGCACGGTCCTTAGCCTCGAGCCTCGGTGATAAACCTAGTCATAAGGGCCAATCATATCTGTCAACTTCCAATCAAAATACAATACCTAGGAAACGAAAACTAGCCTTCGGGATCTCCATTTCTACTAAACCGGGTAGTAGAATTGTCCGGGCACCTAGGTTCGAATCCTCGAAACTAACCAATTCTAGAAAGAATTTTAAGGTAAGAGTTCATAGGCGGGTCACGACTTGCCCCAAGTCAGAAAGAAAGCTCCCAAGCCAAAGGGGAGGCGGGTCGCGACTTGGCCTAGCAAGTCGCGGAGCACCCCCAAGTCAGAGAGCATCGCACGCAAGAAGGGCCACACGTGCTGCGGCGCCCCCTGCCTAGGTCGCGGCGCACCCCCTTCGACCTAGAAAATTCTGGATTTTCCTCCTCCTTCTTCCCAGCCAAGAACACCCAAGTGAAGCCAGAATTTTCCCTATCTATTCCCCCCAATTTAACACTAAACAAACCACAATTGCAAGACTAAATTACACATTTATTAATAATCAAAACCTTAGCGATAATAGCAACATCACTGTCTCAATTCCAGCAAAATCAAACACTCCAAAAGTCTAGACCAATTCTACTCAAGAACATAGGATTCAACCTAAACCAATTCAATAAAACACAAAGATTAATTACCAAGGTTCTTACCTCAAATTGTAGCCCTACTCCCCAGCTGAATCCTTGCTCCAATTCAGTTTAATCCCTTGAACTCTCCTCTATTTTCTAGCTCCAATTCCCAGCTAAGTTCCTCTCCAACTCCTTCAAAGATCACCATCCCAAGTCTAGCTTGTGCATCCCCTTTATTACTTTGCTTCAAGTTCTGTCAAAGAAGAGTAAGAGAGAGAGTACGTGAGAGAGATGAGTGAGAGTGAGCTAAGAAACCTTCTTTCCTTGAGTTAATCCACCACCCTCTCTTTTCTTTTACTAAATTCTGAATATATCATCTAAGAGAAAGACAACATTACCTCTCCAAAGCTTTCTAATCCTTAAAAGGCCCCTAGGGGTAAAAGGGTCATTTTGCTCCCAATTCCCGCTAATTCATCAAGTGTTCCTAATATCCATTAATTAATCCTGTCATCCAATTAATCACCAATTATTTACCCAAATGTCTAATAATCCCTGATATATTTTCTAAATTCCCAAAAATACCCCCAGGCTCCCCCGAGCCGGGTATAAATCCCCGCCGTGACTATTTCGCCAATTCGCTCGCCAGGACCGTCTCGAGCCATATGCTACATATATATCCACATAATAGTGTGGTCTCAACAATTTATCACATTTATGCCCTCAATGGGCCAAAATCACAAGTACGCCCACATAAGCTAAATAGGGCCCACATGCATATTTAATACTCATAAACACGCATTTAATCATATCCATATAATCATGTGTGCCACATAATCATGCATTTTTTCATTAATTCACATAAATACCAATTAAACCCTCCTGACACACTAATCAAGGCCCTTAAGCCTTATTAGCAATTTTTGGGTCGTTACAACTATCCCATCCTTAACAATTTCGTCCTTGAAATTTATTCAAACACATCAAGTAATAAATCCCAAACCTCTTACCATAATTCTAGAGCCCAACTCTTTACCTTTTATCCTTCAAGAACACTCTTACTAGAGTGACAATCTTACTCCATAAGGTCTCGTCTTATGACTATAATTTCATTAACCCTTCCTTGCACAACAACTCTGCTAAAACCCCAGGGTTTGCTTATCACATCAGCATTCATTTTCCTGTCTTGTCATTGGTGCCAGTAATACTCATAAGTCATCACCCATACCAGGATAAGGCTATCTTGTAGGTCCTCGGCCTAAACCTTGGTACGATTTCAGAACTCTTATTAAATCGGGAGCCGAAACCCCCTTTCT
Organism: Humulus lupulus; assembly: GCF_963169125.1. Taxonomy (NCBI): domain Eukaryota; kingdom Viridiplantae; phylum Streptophyta; class Magnoliopsida; order Rosales; family Cannabaceae; genus Humulus; species Humulus lupulus. The sequence goes on from NC_084793.1 coordinate 217,840,268, forward strand.
TCCCCAGGATATCATACTCTCTCTTCTCTGCAATACTTGGAGAAATACAAATCTCCCATCCTAGAACTTCGTGTTGAAAAGTTTCCAACTTGAGAACTCTTATGTCCTTTCACTGCTTTAATAATTCCAACAACTTCATTGGTTTTCCCCCCAAACCAATACTGAACCATAATATGCACTGCCTTTCATTTCTTTACTTAGAACCAGTACCTCTTGCTTTCTATCTTACCATATCTTATGCCATGACACCTTAGCAGTAATCCAGCATTCATCACTGTGACTTTTTCGTCAAGGGACTATACTTTCCTTAATATCCCAAACATTTGCACATTCAATGCATAATTCCTTAGAACAACCATTAATTCTTCAGATTGCCATTCTATCTGTAGACAACTACTAATTCTAGGTTCCAACCTTATTCCCTTCGTTCTCTAATTCCTTTCTAGAACTTGGAAACTTAAAGGGTCTCAACCCGACACTATCAATTACCATGCCACATCACCTATTCACACGAACCAAAATGTGTTAACTCAATCTGTTGAGTTGCAACCTTCCATGTCCAATCATCTCACTTGTAGTCTAATGTGGTCCACCCCTACGATCCACCACTATACAATTTTACCTTTCAATATACGAATTCTAAACCTTATCATCAATTTAAACTTCCTGACTACCATATGCTTAAGAAGGTAGTACAATGTTCATTTAGGATCTCCATCTCAACACCAGGTTCCATCGAATCACTCATCTGATTTTCATATCTTAACTGATACTATGCTTGTAGGGTTCATCACCATTTCAACAAGATCCTCACTCTGGAATCCATTGTCCAAAGAGATATATCTGTCCATAACCATTCACAAGTGTTATACCAATCTCAATCGTTACCTTGTCTGACCTTACTGTAATCTGTGGTGTCCTATCCAATCGGTACGGACCTTCCCACGTAAGAGGTCAGCTTCCAAATTAATTTTCCCCTTGTATAGTCAAGGGTTTCTAACATGAGTCACCCATTAAATCTCACTGGATCTTGGTCTCGAGGTTATTCTTCTACAAATGACCAAGCGTTCAAATTCCTAACACTATGCATTCACCATTAGCTTAACATTCCATGTATATCGACCATGTTCTCATTCTTTCACCTACCGCGAGGAACAAACCACCATCCCTTCAGTCTATCTCTAGGCGCGTCTCAGCCTTCGATGCACCGTGTTGATGCTCAAAATCTCATGCATGTAAAAGATCCAAAGCACGTGCTTAGGCCCCCATGCGCCAACTTCTTCATTAGATCCTCAGGCCTTCCCCCTCTTGCAAGGTCGTCGAGCACGCCCATGCGCGAGGCCACGCGAGGCCATCAGATGCTTTCGTCCACGGGCCTCCACCGTCTCGCGAGGCCGTCAGGCGTGCCCATGCGCGAGGCCATGCGAGGCCATCAGGTACTTGCGCCCACTCGAGGCCCTCGGGTCTTTACTCTCTTGCGAGGCCGTCAGGCGCGCCCATGCGCGAGGCCACGCGAGACCCTCGCGTGCACGCCCCCACGAGGCCCTCGGGCCTTCATCTTCTCGGGAGGCCATCGCGCCATCGCTTCGCACGTCTGGATCCGGGCCGCAAGGAGGCAAGTATAGCAAGGCCCCTCACCACTAGGAGCCTTTCCAGGCTCGGCTAGTGCATGGGTCAGTACCGCCTCGCACCTATGCCTCGCAAATAAAGGCCACCTGGCATTGATCTCATGAAGTGAGATCACCGATTCACACATGGGTGCCAAGTATTACCATATACGTGGCAGGCTTCGTTAAAGAGGCCTCAGCTCTATCCCTAAGATTAATGCCACCAATGGGGTACCATATTTGCTATGGGTACGGAGTGCACTGACAAACGAAAAGGAGCTGGAGTACGGACATAGTACCCACAGCTGATAAGTAGTGGTAGTACGAGCGAGGTACCTGTTGTGGTCCTCACCAGCCACTCCTCTGACACCCGTACTGGGCAAGTAGTGGAGGCACAATCAAGTACTAAAATGGAGGAACTCCCACCAACCCTTATCATGTACTGGAGCAGACACCACTACCCCTGAGACCACTCATCTGGCAGTGTACTAGCGTACTGCTTGGTCCCCTGGACCACATTGTATCAGGGGCCATTAGTGCCCACTATAAATGAACCCCAATTCCACATGGAAGGGGGTTGGAAAAATTACTGTAGCAGTGCACCATAGTGAATGCAAAACTGATTTCACCATTTTTCTTCTACAATTGTTCTTGGAGTTTATACTTAGATTTCTAAAGCTTTTCTTTTGATAATCTTTACTTTGAAATTTTTCTAACTTAACTTAGTTGACGAGTTCTCACCGTCAACAGTTTGGCACCGTCTGTGGGAACCTAAGAACCAAGCTACTGTTCTACCATCACTTCTGACAAGAAGAAATGCTGAGACGCTCGAATCGACTCAGGGAGCCACGAGAGGTGGAGGTCCACCTTAACGGAGTCCAGCTGAAGGCCTCCATGAAAGATCCTCCTCCACCCAGAGATGTGGAGCCCCCAAGGAACCCTGAGGTTCGCGAGGGTGATAGAAAGGTCTCGTCACCGGCCGTCCCGCCTGAAGAGAGTCCTCCAAGGGCACCACCGGGGAATGCCAACGAATTCCCGTTCCCTAAACCACCACAAGTACCGAACTCCGGCCGGCAGGACCCAGGCCCCTCGATGCGTAGACATGATAAGCATCCCCGGGCCCATTCCGTGAGCCCGAGTTCTAAATCTCGATTCTGTGAAGAAGAAATACGTGAACTCCACCGTAAGAACCAAAGGTTGAAGACCACCCTGGAGAATATACAAGAGGTGCTGAATGGCCTATTGCACGGCAAGTCAAGCGTGACCTTGCCCAAGAGAAAAGAGAAAGATCGGGAGAGGGCAGAGACCACCGTACCGGTAGACGATGGGAGGACTCGACACTCCACCAGTAACACCCCCCGAACGAAGCAACGCGAACATCCTGAACCACCGAAGCAGGCCCAGAATCCAAAGCTGAGGACCAACGCTGCCCCTCGCAACGAGGACGAGGTCACCTCTAAGAGAGCGCCCTCAGATTTACGGGAGGAGCTCAACAAAAAGAGGGCGGGTAAAGGGATCACGCCCCCTATGGCGCCTCGTGAGGGCAAGGGAAAGGGGGATCTTAACCCATCCTCTTTAAGGGACTCCCTAAGCAAGAGGAGGCAGGACCTGGACACAGAAATGAGGAGCCTGCGAAGCAGGATCGTCACCGCCTCTGGCGGTTAGGCTTTTGAGGAAGAGTTTGACCATGAGTCACCCTTCGTGAGGGAGATCCAAGCCATCTGGCTCCCTGCCAACTTTAAGGAACCCGATATGACCCCCTATGAAGGAAACACAGATCCAAAGTACCACCTAGACGCATTTAATGACCTGATGAAGCTGAGGGGAATTAGTAGTGGGGCCAGATGCCACTGTTTTGCTGTCACATTGAAGGGACCCACATACAAATGGTTCAAAAGACTAAGGTCGGGGTCCATCAGGTCCTGGCAGCAATTCTCTGATGAATTCCTCCAACAGCACCACGCCGTTTGAGACTACACGATGTCAGGCACCAGCCTTGCCAATGTGAAGCAAGGAGAAAAGGAGAGTCTGAAGAGCTACATTCACAGGTTCAACATGGAGGCCGTAAAAGTGGGGAGCCTAACCCGCCGAGAGTTAAAAATGGCCATTACAGCCTGAGTGCGCCCAGGAAGCAAATTATGGGACAACATGTTGAAGCGGGAAGTCACCGACCTAGATGACTTCTACGAGAGGGCGTAGAAGTACATTCGGGTGGAGGATGGCCACACAAACTTAAAGGCAGGAAAAGAGGAGCCCCACGCGAAGCCCCCAGCCAATGAAGGGTCGAACGGAGCAAAGAAGAAGAGGGTGTATGATGGGTCAAGGGTTGATCAATAGAGAAAGACCAAACAGGGGAATAATCATAGGCAAACGGCTTACACTTTCTATACAAACCTTACAGATACCAAGGAGCATATTTACCTCACCAACGAAGATCGGGTTCCCTTCAAGAAGCCCCCACCGATGAGGAAGGGCCGGTCCAAAAGAGATCCTAGTAGATACTGCCAGTACCACAAGGATATCGGTCACACCACAGCAGAGTGCATTTCCCCCACAACGACCCACTGGTGCTGACAGTTCAGTTGGCCAATATGCGTGTGCATCGGGTCCTGGTGGACAATGGAAGCTCAGTGGATATCCTGTATTGCCCTGCCTTGGAAAAGATGGGACTGGGCATTCGTCACCTGAAGCCCTGCCAATCTTCCCTGTATGGATTCACAGGGGACTCAGTGCAACCCCTAGGGATGATCGAATTGGCCCTCACCATGGGGGAGCAACCTCGGCAGACTATAGTCATGGCTAACTTTGTCGTAGTAGATTGTGCTTCAGCTTTCAATGTGGTATTGGGGAGACCATCCCTAAGAGAATTAAAAGCCGTAACTTCTATATATCACTTGGTCGTCAAGTTCCCAACTCCAAGAGGGGTCGCTAGTATGAAAGGAGAACAGAGAGAAGCAAGGGAGTGCTACAACACCTCCCTCCGCACGCCTGTGAAACCGCGGGAACCAATGGCCATGGTGATACATGAGGCGCTGCGTGCGCCCACGGGGAGCCCGCAAAAGCTAGACCCCCGAATCGTCGAAGAGTCAGGAGCAGAACCCGTGGAGGAAGAAGAGGCTATTGTAGTAATGGAGGAACCATTGAGAAAACTGAAGGTAGGAAGAAGCCTGCAAAGTGACGTGAAGGAGGAGTTGATAAGGTTTTTGAAGGATAATCTGGATGTATTCGCATGGAGTCACAAAGATATGGTGGGTATAGATCCCAGTGTTATGTGCCACCATTTGAATATCTCCCCTGAAGCGAGGCCCGTTAGGCAGAAGAGGCGGGCGCTAGACCCAGAAAGGTACGCAGCCTTAAAGGAGGAGGTCGACAAGCTGAAGACCAATGGATTTATCCGTGATTCATTTTACCCTGTATGGGTGTCGAATCCAGTGCTAGTCCCAAAACCAAATGGGAAATGGAGGACCTGCGTCGATTTCTCAAACCTGAATAAAGCTTGTCCTATGGACAGCTTCCCGCTCTCGAGGATAGATCAGTTGGTAGATGCGACGACAGGGCATGAATTACTGAGCTTCATGGATGCCTACTCTAGATACAACCAGATTCCTATGAACCCAGCTGATGAAGATCATACGTCATTTATAACGGATAAAGGACTCTACTGCTATAAGGTGATGCCCTTCGGGTTGAAGAACGCGGGTGCCACCTATCAAAGGTTGGTCAATAAAATGTTCGCCAACCAGATAGGTAGGAACGTGGAGGTATATGTTGACGATATGCTAGTAAAAACCAAGAATGCTACAGAGCTCAACAAGGACCTTGGTGAGATGTTTGACACACTCAGGAAGTATCAAATGAAGTTGAATCCCATCAAGTGCACTTTCGGTGTATCCTCAGGAAAATTCTTGGGCTTCATGGTAAACTCCAGAGGCATCGAGGCCAATCCTGAATAGATAAAGGCCCTGATAGAAATGAGCCCACCTAAGAGCAAGAAGGAAGTGCAATGCCTAACGGGAAGGGTGGCGGCCCTTAATAGATTTATTTCGAGGTTAACCGACAAGTGCCTCCCCTTCTTTAACATCCTAAAAGGGAGCAAAAAGTTTTCTTGGGATGAGGAATGTGAAGAGGCATTTATTAAGCTGAAGGAGCACTTGGGGAAGCCACCCCTGTTGGCAAAACTTGAGAAAGGTGAGAAGCTATACTTATACTTGGCAGTGTCTGAACATGCCATAAGCGCTGCCTTGGTTAGAGGGAGAAGAAACAGCAACAACCCGTGTACTATATCAGCAAGCAGTTGGTGGATGCGGAGAACCGGTACCCGGAGAATGAAAAGTTGGCCTATGCTTTAGTTGTGGCCTCGAGGAAGTTGAGACCCTACTTCCATGCTCATGCAATCGAAGTTCTCACGGACAGTCCTTTGAGGCAGGTCTTGCATAAACCTGAGACCTCAGGGAGGCTGATGAAATGGTCAATCGAGTTGAGCCAATTCGATATCGTGTATACCCCAAGAGCCTCCATCAATGGACAGGTGCTGGCAAACTTCATAGTGTAGTTCACCAGTCAGCCGAATGAAGGAAGAAATGAAGAAGGGGAGCGGTCTGTCATAGAGGAAGAACGAGGGGGTCTAGAGGAATGGAGCCTGCATGTGGACGGGGCGTCCAATGAAGGAGGATCTAGAGCTGGTATCATGATGACGGGGCCCGAAGGACACAAGATGTACTGTACGATCCGGTTTGGGTTTGAGGCCTCAAACAACGAGGCAGAGTACAAAGCACTCTTGGCAGGCTTGCGGGTAGCCCAGGAGCTAAAGGTGACACACCTACGTATTTTTAGCGACTCATAGCTGGTGGTGTACCAGGTGAAAGGTGAGTATCAGGCAAGAGGCCCAAAGATGGTCGCATACTTGGAAAAGGTGAAGGGTTATCTGGGACGATTGGCGGAATACAACATAGAGCAAATCCCGAGAGAGAGGAATACCCATGCCAATGCCCTCGCAAAACTGGCTTCCACCAAGGATGGGGATATCCTGGAGTTGATACCCGTGGAATACATACCTAGGCCCAGCATCGTCAGCACGAATGTGCACATTGTCAGCGCCCCAAAGGAGTCGTGGACTGAACCGATTAAGAGATACCTGGAGGAAGGAACCTTGCCCGCGGACAAGAAAGAGTCCCGCAGGTTGGTGTATAAGGCCACTAGGTAAACCTTGGTAGACGGGGTTCTATACAAGAGAGGGTTCTCGATGCCACTCCTGCAATGTGTGGAAAAGGAGGAGGCGTTGAAAGTAATGCATGAGATACATGAGGGTGAGTGTGGCAACCATGAGAGTGGACCCTCCACAGCTAGGAAGGCCATGAGACAAGGGTACTACTGGCCCTCCATGGAGAGAGACGCAAATGACTTTGCCAAGAAATGCGACAAATGCCAGAGGCACGCCAACTACACTCGGAAGCCCCCAAGTGAGCTAACTAGCATGACCAGCCCCTGGCCCTTCGCTATTTGGGGGATAGACTTGATCGGCACTCTTCCTGCAGGCAGGGGTGGAGCGAAGTACGCGGTGGTGGCTGTGGACTACTTCACTAAGTGGGTTGAAGTGGAACCTCTCGTGAAGATAACGGCCAAGCATATCACCTCTTTCGTCAACAAATTCATTGTCTATAGATACGGAGTACCATACAAAATTGTTTCTGACAACGACACCCAGTTTGAGGGGGGAGCTTTCGAGGAATTTTGTAGGGGAAAAGGGATAAGGAGAAGCTTCTCTGCAGTTGTACACCCACAGGCCAATGGACAGGTGGTGGCCATAAACAGGGTTCTTAAAAAGAACTTGAAGACAAAGCTAGAAAAGATGAAGGGAGCCTGGGTGGAAGAGCTACCCAATGTGCTATGGGCCTACAGAACCACCCCATGCACGACCACTGGGGAGTCCTCATTCTCCTTGGCATACAGATGCGAGGCCGTACTCCTGGTTGAGATGTAGGTTAAGTCCCTCAGGATACAGACATATGGGGACGAGGCCAATCGCGTAGCTCTGGCTAAGAGCTTGGACATGCTAGAAGATAAAAGGGAGAAGGCACAAATAAGAATAGCAGTATACTAGCAGCATGCAGCAAGGTATTACAACTCGAGGGTGCGAGAGAGGACTTTCAGAGTTGGCGACCTGGTGCTAAGGAAGGTACTCCTCAACACGCGAGACCCAGGGGCAGGGGTGCTAAGGGCGAACTGGGAGGGGCCCTACCAAGTCGCTCAGTGCATACCCCCAAACACTTATAAGCTGGCACGCATGGACGACACCGTCATACCTCAAGCATGGAATGCGGAGCACCTTAGGAAGTACTACCAGTGAGGCGCCCACACCCAATGCTAGAAGTATCGATTTTCAGCGTGTTGCATGTTATCTTAGCTTGGTAGACAAAAATCAAAGAGGTAAGTTCCTTTGATAACCTCCCAAGTAGGTGTAAGTTCCTTTTTTATGTAAGTCTTATATGTATCATTGTAACATGAATTCTATAAATGAAACTGGTCACATCTTCGCACGCTATTTTTTCTACCTTATGTCAGCATCAATCAAAGTGCCTGCCGAAGTAAACTTCACCAGACACTTGGGGGGGCAATAGTGGCCCATGAAGATAAAGCATATAGCAAACAGGAGGATCCAAAAAAGGACCCCTTGCACCAGGATCCTAAAAAGGACCCTCTATCAGGAGGATCCTAAAAAGGAACCTGTGCACCAAGAGGACCCTAAAAAGGACCCTCTATCAGGAGGACCCTAAAAGGTACCATGATCCTAAAAAGGACCCTCTAACACGGGATCCCAAAAGGACCCCTTATAGCAAGGCCTTAAGCGAAGTCCTTATGTATGTAAAACAAGGAGAGGACCTTACAATGCATCCCTTGGGTTCACAAGGATTAGCTACCCTTGTGAACATCAAGGAGGCCAAAGGGTCTTACCAAAAAAAAAAAAACAACAACAACAACATACTTCCAAATAAAGGCAGATGCTCCCACAAGAGGAAAGACCTTAGAGAGAGCACCCACCAATAAGCCTAGAGTGGCCACCAGGCCGTCTAGCCAAAAAGGGTCCTAAAAGGGACCCTTGCAAAAATAGTACTATGAATAACGACAAGAAGGATGCTTCTCGCAAACAATAATAAGCGCGCGCAAGAATATATAAAAGGATAGCTAGAACCCAAGGGGTCAAAATGTCCTTACAGAAGTAATCAAGGGGCACCATAAAAGGTCCCAGTGAACCCTTTCACAAGGGCTCCAAAGGACCTCTAACCTGGTAAATAAAAGAGGGGAACCTACCAAACCCCATCATACAGGCTCAAAAAGACCTCAAATGCAGAAGAGTAAGAGATAAATAACCACACATGCATATATATATATATATTGAAAAAGGAGTCTTGATAACATGAAAAGATTCACAAAATAACAATAATAACAATAATATTACAAAGGCTCAAGGCGAGCATACGCCCACAGCGGGATAGTTGACAGAAATGAGGATATGACGACCTCAGGCCTCTTGCCACGACCGCTCCACACGGCCGCTCGAGCAACAGCGTGCTCACCAAAAGAAGAAAAATCAAAGTTGGGGTCCTGCCTCCACACACCGTAAAGGGCGCGCTCTATGGACCTATACTCGATAGTTGTGTAAGCCACCTCTAAGGAAGCAATTCTCTCCCACGACGTTGCTACATCGGCCCTAACAGCCTGGAGTTCGGCCCTGGCAGCCTCGAGTTCGGCCTCTAAGTGAGTGACTCTCTCCTGCGACGCAGCCGCGATAGCCTTGGTCCCTTGGAGTTCGCTCTCTAGGCTGTTGACCTTATCCTGCAGCGTCGTTGCTTTGGCAACCTCCTTCAGCTTCCTTTTTTTCGAGACAGAAAGTTTGGATCGAACCCTTTTTAGTTCAGTCTGGGTGTTCTCAAGCTCCTTCTCGAGCTCCCTGACTCGGGTCGTGAGACGGTCCCTCTCAGCACTTGTCGCGGAGAGAATGTTAGCCGAGTCGGCAAACCGCTGGGCCACAATATGGGACTGCACAAGAAAGCTAACAACAGAAATAATAAGTAACAAAAAAAAATGTATGTACATATATATATAATAGGACTGACACAAGATGCATGAACTCACCCAAGCAGTGGTGCACCTTAAGGTTTCCCCAAGGTCTGACAGAGCGAAACTCCCAAGAATGTTCCAGTCAGGCGTAGGGAGGTCCGAGGCGATTTGGGTGAACCTCCGTCCGCAAGTGGTCGACATACGATTCACCCAGGGTGCCACATCCATGCCAGGGGCACCTGGCTAGGTAAGGACAAACGACCCGCTCGCTGAAACTGGAGGGGGCGCAGAAAAAGTGCAAAATTGAGGCACAGGTAGATCAGAGGGAGGTGCTGGAAAATTGGCAAAGTAAGCCCCCGATGGACCAGGGTCGAGAGGAGCCTGAGTGAAAGCATCATAGCCCTCAGGGTCGGGGCAAACAAAACACCCCGGTACGGCATGCTGGTCTTGATATTGGGAGGTTATGTCCTAGGCATAAGAGGCATAAGGAGGGCATCCCCCAGGAGACGAGGGCAGCTGGTAAGGTCCCCAGCATTCAAGGAGGGCTTCCTCTGGCTCATCCTCAGCCTCACCTTCGTCTGGGCAAGGCTCGGCCAACACCGCCTTCATCTTCTTGGACCCAGGGATGGTCCACAACAACTTGGGGTCCGAAATCGGGGACAGCCTGTGGAGGTTAAGATTTTCCATGGTGAATAAGAACACCGCCTTTTTCAGGGCTAAGGTCAGCATTAATGAGGTCCTTCACGGTGTCCGCCTCCGACCCAACGTCCTCAGGAACGGAAAATTGATATGCATGACCCACGCCATTGTCAAAACAAACATAAGTATAAAACAGTATGTTCCAATAAAAAGAAAAGGAGGCTCAGGGTACTTACTGGGGGTGGCGCGAAAGTCCTCACGGACAGAAAGAGGGCCCTTTATGAAGAAAAAGTGCCACTTCCAGGACCCCGGATTAGACACCGAGCCCTCTATCAAAAGGACCTCGTTATTGGCCTTTTGCAAATAGTAGAAGCCCTTGGACTTGGGAGAGGGCATGAGGTTATACAGGAAGTGAACCTCTAGTGTCGTAGGGGCACGTTTGGCAAGTACCGCAAATGCAATGAAAAGGCAGCTCAAAGTGAGCCAGCCATTGGGTGCCAGCTGAAGAGGGGCCAGGTCAAAGTAGTTAAGGACCGCTATGAAAAATGGGTGCAAGGGGATGGTACCACCCGCCTTCAGAATGTGCTCACTAAGGGCCACGAAGCCGGTCCTAGAGCGGTCTGCCCAGCATGTCTCCAAAGGAGCGTAAAAGGCGTACTCCGGAGGAACGCGGTAGTGCTTCACAATTTCTTTCAGCTTGCTTTATGACACATGTGACACCAGTTCGGATGCCAGTAAGGGAACCTCGTCCGGTTCATTGGTAGATACCTATCGTCGTGCCCTCAGCATATCTGCAAAACCAAAAGAAAAAGGTGAGGAAGAGACAGGACACTTGATCCTCCATTTTCTCTTCCTAGCAAGAGTCTTCCACCGGGGGACCGGCTGCGGAAGCACTAGGCTAGGGAAGATCGAAATTAAGGGCTGAGGGGAAGCAGAAGCGGCCCCATGACACTCATCAGGCGAGGATGGGCTGGGGGGCTCAGGCGGAAGGTGCCCCTCCATAAACTCCAACTCCCTCTGCAACTCTAAAAGGGTCACCCTAAGGCCCGCTACATGGTCACTAAGGTCAGGGGGGAAAGATGTTCCGTCTCCTCTTAACGCCGAGTCAATTTCACTCTCCACCACCCAAATTTTACGCCTAAGTTCAGCCATGTGCTCAAGGTGACGGATACGGGCTTGCCTTAAGGAGTCGTAGTCTTGGTAAGGGTTCTCCTCAGGGGACTCTGAGTCTGAGGACAGGTCAACAAACTCAACTCCCGGAGGTATGTCGAACGGACCGTCACTGGCCATGAGACCTCGTCCCGAAAGCAAAAAGGGGTTCACGTATAAATGAGGGGATGGCTACAAAACACAAAGGAATGGGCTTAAAACCTCTAGATGCAAACGCCCTAAATGACCCACCACAGGGTATAAAAAAGAGGGTCATGCAACTGGGCAAACTCACGGCAAGCTCAGGCCAAGGTACCCCATCCCGAGTAATGCTAATTTGGACCCAATGAACATGAGGGAAAAAGAAAATATACCTCAAGCAGGTAAAATGGAGCGCTGTGGTGGTCAAAAGGAGGGTGAGGGCCAAAAGCACCAAATGGTCAAAAATACGCGTCTGCAAAAATAGACAGAAAATATATGTTAGCCTTCAAATATATGAAGGGACATAAATTGACCAAAAATTAGCTCAAAAAAAAAAAAAAGAGGAGAAAAACTATAGCAAAAGTGAGGTTGTGGGGGATTGAACCCCTTACCTCTTAGAAAAGGAAGGATTCTCAAAACCACTAAGCCAAGGAAATAAGGTGCAAATAATAGACTTGGCAGGGGGGCCTATTTATAAGAATTAAAGAGAATAGTCTACCAAAGCACCTAAAGGTCCTCTCCTAGACTGGGGGGGAAGTGTTGATGCTCAAAATCTCATGCATGTAAAAGATCCAAAGCATGTGCTTAGGACCCCATGCGCCAACGCCTTCGTTAGATCCTCAAGCCTTCTCCCTCTCGCGAGGCCATCGGGCACGCCCGTGCGCGAGGCCACGTGAGGCCATCAGGTGTTTGCGCCCACTCGCGGCCCTCGGGTCTTCACTCTCTCGCGAGGCCGTTAGGCGCGCCCATGCGCAAGGCCATGAGAGGCCATCAGATGCTTGCGCCCACGCGAGGCCCACGGGCCTCCACCCTCTCGCGAGGCTGTCAGGAGCACTCATACGTGAGGCCTTGCGAGGCCATCAGGTGATTGCGCCCACGCGAGGCCCTCGGGTCTTCACTCTCTCGCGAGTCCGTCAAGCGCGCCCATGCGCGAGGCCAGACAAGGCCCTCGCGCGCGCGCCCCCACGAGGCCCTCAGGCCACCATCTTCTCGGGAGGCCATCGTGCCATCGCTTCGCACGTCTGGATCCGGGCCGCAAGGAGGCAAGTATAGCAAGCCCCCTCGCCACTAGGAGCCTTGCCAGGCTCGGCTAGTGCATTGGTCACTACCGCCTCACACCTATTCCTAGCAAATAAAGGCCACCTGGCATTAATCTCATGAAGTGAGATCACCGATTCACACTTGGGTGCCAAGTATTACCGTATACGTGGCAGGTTTCGTTAAAGAGGCCTCAGCTCTCTCCCTAAGATTAATGCCACCAACGGGGCACCATATTTCCTATGGGTACGGAGTGCACTGAAAAACTAAAAGGAGCTGGAGTACGGACATAGTACCCACACCTGATAAGTAGTAGTAGTACGAGCGAGGTACCTGTTGTGGTCCTCACCAGCCACTCCTCTAACACCCGTACTGAGCAAGTAGTGGAGGCACAATCAAGTACTAATATGGAGGTGCTCCCACCAACCCTGATCATGTACTGGAGCAGACACCACTACCCTTGAGACCACTCATCTGGCAGTGTACTAGCATACTGCTTGGTCCCCTGGATCACATTGTATCAGGGGCCATTAGAGCCCACTATAAATGAACCCCAATTCCACATGGAAGGGGGTTGGAAAAATTACTGTAGCAGTGCACCATAGTGAATGCAAAACTGATTTCACCATTTTTCTTCTGCAATTGTTCTCGGAGTTTATACTTAGATTTCAATATCTTTTCTTTTGATAATCTTTACTTTGAAATTTTTCTAACTTAACTTAGTTGACGAGTTCTCATCGTCAATACACCACTTACAGTTCATGTTTTAAACAAAAACAAGGTCCTCCACCTTACCCTTCTGTAGTCGTCCATTACACACAGATTCCTATACCACAGGGTGCTAACCAATCCTTATTTTGTCTTCCGAAAATCTGATACAAAGTTGTCCATTCAGTCTAACTTTAAGTTCTTTCGCCATCCCAATCTTTGGTGTATTCATCTTCGAAGATACTTCAGGTAGTATATAACATGTTCACCGATCTCATTGTGTTTCTTATCCCTCAGACGTTCTTCAGTAATTTCTTGGTGGCTTCTAATTGAATTTCTTCATACTTGATCCCTTCTCTTCCTATATCATGACCTTGAATACCCTTGAAGAAATGAAGCTGATACCTTCTGGAACCTTACCTGTGACCCTGCTACTTCAATCTTAGTATCATCAGTGTAGTAGTCATCCGCATTCTGCTTCTAACTTGGGAGTAGATCAACATATCCCTAACGAACCGGAATGTGCCTCATCCATATTGTTCCTGTACTCTCAGCTTGTCGAACTTACCCATGTTGTTGAAACATAAGTCAATTAAGAACCTTTTCTAATAATCCATCACACCCCACTTGGTACAAGTATTAATCCTTGAAATGTCACTTTCCTTGATCCTCAGCAGGTAATAACCAGATCGAAGATCAATTCCTGAAGACATTGTCCTGTCTTGTAACCGGGCTTTTGAACTCTTCATCCTTAACAGGTGATGACAACAAATCCCACGATATGATGCTACGTCTAATCTGTCCCTAAGATAAAAAATTCTTGAACTAAACTAGTAATTCTTTCTGCCAAACTAATACCATTCTTCATAGTGTCCCTAATACCGAGCCTGTCCATACCCAAAGTCTGTAGCGTACCCAACAACTCCTTTCATACCCATCTGAATCCTTACTGACCGATTCAGTTTTTATTCAGTTCAAATAATATACTTCAAGTGATATCCCCTACAATCCATGGTTGCCTCTTAACAAATTAGCTCTCACTCAGGCTCATAACAAGGCTCTCATATGACGAGCTTAATTACTTTTACTACGAACCTCTTTATTAGTTGTGTTCCAATTCTTCTCTTAGAAGTTTCTAATTCATCCCCAGCAAGAACTAATATCTCAAGCCCCCCTCCCCCCGTACCCTAACCTTGAGGCATATACTTCATATATGAATCTCTCCTGAGAGATACGCAACACCAAACTCTTTCAGCTCGTTATATAACCAAGAACGAGGACTATCAAGTCCACTAGTCACCTCCGAGGGACTAGCCTCGGCCTTCGAATGCAACAAGTCATTCTAGTCTTCCATTCCCTAATCCTAGGCAATCCCTAATCTGCCCTAACGTACTGAAATATTCCGTGTAGATAACATATCCCTACCTAGCATCTTTCCAGATGGCATCTCCTGCTTTTGGTGCATACTAAATAACTTCACTAGGCCTCATCATTGTCCTAACGGATAACCTGTAAACTATACCCCTTCCTGTCAAAACCAGGGGTCATAGAACTGTTAGGGATCCTTCTGTTTCGATTCTGAGCATCTGCCCTTACTAAATTCCACAAATGAGAATACTGTCATCTGCATTTCTTGCCCTATGACATCCGCACTCCATACCTCATTCCTTATATCTTAAATAACATGGCCTTCCCTGTTGCCCAAGTACAGATGAAAATCTCATACACTGGTGCGGCCCTAATGCTCTGGGCCATCCCAGAGTTTAATCCTTAAATGAGTCATCCTTTCTGACTACATCTACTTGTATCAATTTCCAAAATGGATTGACCAACCCACAAAACTTATTTACATACATTGTCGTTGCTTTACCTTTCCAAACCAAGCTCATAAACTTATTAGTCTCCGCAGCTCAGACTACGTCTTTATAACCACTTTATTAAATCACTGCCTGAATTCCTCTTAACTCGTTATGACAACATTTTGGGCCTAAATACCACTTTCGTGCATCCTTCTGCCACAACTACTTAGTGCAACCACTGTGTCACGACCTATCATCTTCATGTAATAAAGGATGGGATTAGCTATGCTCATCCACTAATTAATTCTTAGGAAAATCCAAACCATCCTCAAAACCATAGGATAATGCCTCTAAAGCCTTTCATATAGTACTCTTATATCTATCTATATCTTGAAGTTAAACCAATGCTGGTAACCCTACTATCAAGATATACAAAGTAGCTCTTTCCCCAGAAAAACCTGATGTTTCATCCATCTAGTCTACTCTATCATACCTCACAGCTTTCTCACATACCAGCGAACGTCTACTGCGAATTTCAGGGGCAGATGGAGGATTCCAACCCTAGTTATCATCTGCAACCCTCACTAAAACAATACCAGGTCCACTTAACCATTCTGAGCACAAACAAATCTGAATTCATCCGCCATCACCGACTAAACCCCTCAACCCTAATGTTCATACCTAGAACCATCCCACGGCCAAGTCCAAACAACCACAATAATCATGCACACATAAAGCATAACGAACACTAATCTACAATACTATGCAATAGTTACATTCATACTTACCATGCTTTACATATACCGACAAACAGGCATAGCATATAAGTTCAATTTAAACAGTTCACCACATGAAATCAAGATACAAACCATCATCCAAATATTCATGCACATGCAATAGCAATGCTAATAAGCATGCCTCAATATCATCACACAACAGTCAAGGGACAGGTCCTATTAGTATCTCATGCTTCCTATTAATCATACCACTTAATACATTCATATTTTCATTCAAGAAATTAAGCATATAATCTCATGTATTCAATTACAAAACCCTGAGTCGAGCATGTCTTTAGCGGCGAGTGTACATGTCCAGCCAGTCTTCAGGAACCCTTAAACCTAGACCACTCTGATACCAAGTTGTAACGCTCTGATAACCAAGATCGTTACATTGTGTTTTTAAAATAGTGCCAGACTTGCTAATCAAGTCATTTAAATAAAAATGTGTATCCAAAGTCATAAGCAGGTCGTTTTCAGAAAAATGAATGTTTAGTACACTAGATCCAAAAAAAAAAAGGGTTTAATGGAAAAATTCACCAAAATACCAAAAGTTATGAACAATCAAGGCCACTCTAATGGAAAAATAAACATTTTAGGTTTTTGTCCCTGTATAATCCCTCGACCGTGGCGGCTGAGCAGCTGACAATGTAAACTTCGCACCCAGAGCTCTCCAACCCATGGTAGATCCATCTTACCCATGCCTTTACCTGCACCACATAGCACCCGTGAGCCGAGGCCCAACAAGAAAACCATAACATCATAGCATGATCAAAATCGATAATCAAATAATTCATAAAACATTAACTAGATATTCAGTAGTCCATAGCTTTCACAAAATCAGTGATAACAATTGACAAATCAACAATCTATCATCCAGGTATTCAACATGCCAAAATCATCAGATTAACAACATAAACATATCATACAATACTCAGGGTCGATGCCCTTAGGATGCACCCTCTGTTTAATCCACTGTCTTCAGCTCACTTAGGTCGAGCCCAGTGTTTAACCCACTGACTCTGGCTCGCTTAGGCCAAGCTCAGTGATTATTTAATTAACCTCAGCTACAATGGGCCGAGTCGTTTCCTGTATGCAAATATTAGTTCCGACACTCTTAGGTAGTTTATTTCATGCTCACATGTCATATCGTAATCATATAACATATATACTCAAATATAGGGAACCTTAGTCCATAGACAGCCACACAAACGGGTGCAGTTTTCTTACCTTTGATTTCTAGCAAAGAAGGAGCACTGGTTCTGAGCACAGTCCTTAGCATCAAGCCTCGGGGATAAACCTAGTCACAAGGGCCATTGATATCTATCAATTTCCAATCAAAATAAAATACCTAGGAAACGGAAACTAACCTCCGAGGCCTCCATTTCTACTAAACCAGGTAGAAGAAATTGTTCCGAGCACCGTGGTTCGAATCCCCGAACCTAACCAATTCTTAAAATAATTCTAAGGCAAGAATTCCCAGGTGGGTCGCGACTTGGCTCAGTAATTCACGACTTGCCCCAAGTCAGAGAGGAAGCTCCCAAGCCAAAGGGGAGGCGGCTCGCGACTTGGCCTAGCAAGTCGTGACATGCCCCCAAGTTAGAGAGCATCTCAGGCCAAAAGGGCCACACATGTCGCGGCGCCCCCTGACTAGGTCGCAGTGCCCCCCCTTCAACCCATAAATTTTGGGTTTTCCTCCTCCTTCTTCCTAGCCAAGAACACCCAAGTAAACCCAAAATTTTCCCTATCTATTCCCCCCAATCTAACACTAAACCAACCATAATTGCAAGACTAAATTACACATTTATTAATCATCAAAACCTTAGCCATAATAGCAACATCACTGTCTTAATTCCAGCAGAATCAAACAATCCAAAAGTCTAGACTAATTCTACTCAAGAACATAGGATTCAACCTAAACAATTTCAATAAAACACAAAGATTAATTACCAAGGTTCTTACCTCAAATTGCAGCCCTACTCCCCAGCTGAATCCTTGCTCCAATTCAGCTTAATCCCTTGGATTCTCCTCTGTTTTATAGCTCCAATTCCCAGCTAAGTCCCTCTCCAACTCCTTCAAAGATCACCAGCCCAAGTCTAGCTTGTACATCCCCTTTATGTCTTAGCTTTAAGTTCTATCAAAGAAGAGTAAGAGAGAGAGAGAGTACGTGAGAGAGATGAGTGAGAGTGAGCTAAGAAACCTTCTTTCCTTGAGTTAATTCACCATCCTCTGTTTTCTTCTACTAAATTATGAATATATCATATATGCAAAAGACCATATTACCCCTCCAAAGTTTTCTAATCCACAAATGACCCCTAGGGGTAAAAGGGTCATTTTGCTCCCAATTTCCATTAATTCCTCAAGTGTTCCTAATATCCTTTAATTAGTACCGTCATCCAATTATTCATCGAAGTGTCTAATAATCCCCGATATATTTTCTAAATTCCTAAAAATACCCCTAGGCTCCCCCGAGCCGGGTATAAATCCCCGCTGTGACTATTTCGCCAATCCGCTCGCCAGGACTGTCTCGAGCCATATGCTGCAAATATATCCACATAATAATGTGGTCTCAATAATTTATCACATTTATGCCCTCAACGGGCCAAAATCACAAGTATTCCCACATAAGCTAAATAGGGCACACATGCATATTCAATACTCATAAACACGCATTTAATCATATTCATATAACGATATAATCATGTGTGCCACATAATCATGCATTTTATCATTAATTCACATAAATACCATTTATGCCCTCTCGGCACACTAATCAAGGCCCTTAAGCCTTATTAGCAATTTTTGGGTCGTTACACCTAGGGGCTAGGGCCAAGCCGACCACCCCTACGGGGTCTTGGCTTGGCCGACTTCCCTATAGGTCCTGGACCTATCTTTTTTGCTCGTCAGTGTTTTTTCAATACTTTGTCAGTTCCCTGATTTTTGATGCCATATTTCGATTTCTCATTTGTCACGCCATCCCCGTATTTTTGAGGGATAACATTTGGCCCCCAAGTTTATTGTAATGTGTTCAACATTACGGTAAACTTTCTCCTGGCCTGAGAAACATAACATAGCAGTATTTTTATAGCCAAGTCCTTCGAGATATTATGTAGTACTTTTTTAACTATCGATACTCTGCACAGCACGAATTTTCCAAGTATAATTGTAATTCCTAAAAATAATTAGTTTTTTCAAGGAAAATAAATTTCTTAAAAATCAAGCATATTTTACAAGGAAATTTGAAGTCGTAAAAATATAATATATTTTTCAAGGAGTTTTGACGTCCTAAAAATATAATATATTTTCCAAGGATATTAATTTCTAAAAATACAAAATATTTTTCAAGGAATTTGAAATTTTAACCGTACCAGATATTTTTCAAGGAAATTTGAATTCCTAAAAATATATGGTTAGCCTGAGAGGTTATAAGTAGGGCCTCACTTCTCACCCCCTTGCTCTGTCCGCCTCACCCATAGGAGTCTCCAAGCCTAATTTCTCCAATTCTTCATCAAACTCAAATCTTTATTTGGGTAAGTACTTTCTGCTAATACTTACATCATTTAATTTAAATATGCTTAGATTTAGAAGAAATACTTTGAATCTTTGAGGAATATGTTTGAATCTTCTTGTTTGGTATTATTTTGATCCAAAATAATTGACTTGTTTGAATCAAGTCTACGATTTCCCTATAATTTCCTTAGCCTAGACGATGTCCAGAGTCACAAACCCTAGCACATGCGATTTCAGGTTTGTGAAACCCTTGATAGGCGATTTTTGGTGATGTAAAACCCTAAGCCGACCACCTCTTTGAGATCCACTAGCCTGGCGATTTCTAGGATTCCAAACCCTAGCATAGCCAATTTCCAGGGATGTCCATTCCCTCATGAGCCGACCACCCCTAGGGTTTCCATCATGGGTGAAGTACCTCTAGCGCTTCCCTTGCATTTCCCTTCCCTTATGCGATTTCCATGGATGTCCATTCCCTCATGGGCAGAGAAGTGTTTACCTCACGAGCGGACCACCACACCCTTGGGCAAGTTCTAGGGATCCAGGGTGGTCGGCCCAAGCATAAGACGACCACCTGGAACCCTAAAAAAAATTTCTTCTCTTACCGATCTCTTTGGGTTCTTCCTTGTACTATACAATTTTTTGGAGACTTGAACTTTAGTCCTCTGGCATTTTTCCCAGGTTTGCATCCCTTGGGTGGTCGGCCTAAGGTGGTAGGCCGACCACCTATGCTGCTTCTTTCATGTTTTGTAATCTTAGAGACTCAGAGTGGTCGGCCCAGGCTTAGTTTCACTAGGCCAACCGCCCTTTAAGACTACGATCAATTTTTCCAAATCTAGGGGAGTCTTATGGTGGTTGGCCTAAGCTTAGTCTCACTTGTTCGACGCCCTATATAAACTTTTTCCCCTAATTTCTTCATTTTTGCTCCTTAGTTCATGGATATGCCCCCAGCTATTGGCATCATTATGTTCACTTACTAACTTTATTGCAGATGTCCAAATCCTCTTCATCAGACAAGTCAGTAAGCAAGCGTACTCCCCAGGAGTTATTGGAAAGGATGAAAAGGATTTTCCCTCCCTCTGCTTTATATTTGTTCAATGAGGAAGACTTCTTGGAAAGGTATAGCCCAATGGCGAGAGTAAAACAGACAACTCGGAAACCATCCGAAGATGATCCTCATATTTCCAGGCACATCACTCAGGGCTCTTTGCACATCTCACCGAAGTCATTCTTCTCAGCGGGATGTCAGGTCAACGAGACTCATTACAATGCTCTTTGCACCTGATACCAGTCAGGTTCCCCATCACTATTCTTCTCAGTGAGAACATACCGAGGACTCTCGTCATCATTCTACTCATCCTTAGGAGCATTCTATTCATAGGTTCTAGCCTAAGGTTGTTCACCCTCCTTCCAAGAGTAAGACAGTCTCACCAGCTACGCAGCAGAAGAAGAGACGACAAAAGCAGTTCCATTCATCAGATTCTGGGACCACCTTGATCAGTGAGACCATACGGAAACCGATTGAGAAGCCTCGCCCTGCTAATTACGAGGTTGTGTGGTTCAAGGGGGCTGCCTCTGACATGATTGGAGAGAAGGTAAAGAACTTAAGGAAGACCTTTGACCTCTCTAGAGCTGAGGATCCCCTTTTGGGTATGTGCGATTGGACACGTTCTGTTATCAAGTCTGGCGCCCTACTTCCACTTCATCCATACTTCCATAGCGTTGCAGACTATTTTGGTATTAGTTCTTCTCAACTAGCTCTTAATGCGATCTTTGTCTTATATGTGTTGTACATTATTTATCACCGCAGAAAATGGGCTGCCCCCGTGCCTCACGAGATCCACTACATATTTGACCTGAAGACGAACCCTTCTCAGTGCAACTCGGGGTATTTCCATATCCACCATTATACCAGTGAGGGTACTAACACCTTCTTGGAAGAGATCTCTGGAAATAGCAAGGCGTTTAGATATGCCGACAACAATTTATTCACTTAGGACGCAGGGCCAACTACTCCAAGTTTAGGCATGTTGGGCCTTTATATAGACCGCTCCTGACCCAGGCTATGACAGTTAGGGCCAAGGCATTGATTGCCATGACCCCTGAGGAGAAGAAAGTAATGCCCTACTTCCTTAGAGCCGTTACCAAGTGATTTATAAATGTGCCATTAGCTTGATAATCGAGGTTTTATGTTAAAAAGTGTGTTTGGATAAAAATAAAGACTCATTTAATAAACATTAAGTACAAAGAGTTGGTCTTTCATTGAAATTCATAAAAATATTACATTGGGATCCCAAAACATTGTTTTGAAATACATTTACTATCCAAAGGTAAAGTAAAGTCAACCTAAGTGACAAAATCGAACATTTACCACGTGTTCCTTAAAATAACTCCAGCCGCAGTGGCTAGGTAGGCCAAACATGTACACACTGCTCCACACCCTCCAACTCATGGTTATTCGACCCAATTTCCTTGCTCTTACCTGCACCACAGAGCACCCGTGAGCTGAGGCCCAGCAAGAGAACTTCAAGCAACAACATACAATAACAATATATCTTCACGAAACATACTTAATTAGAGCAATAAACAGATACCAGATCCTATTAGAATGCACAACGATAGAGTAGTATAATAGCTCAAAAGCACAATGGCATAACAGCCTAATAGTACAGTCGTTCAATAACACATCAGTACCATAACACGGCAGTACAATCACTCAATACAATAAGATAGCACGTTAACAAAATAATACAACATTATATATTAACACAGTAGCTCAATACTACAACAGTGACCTTCACTGATCGTGGTGTGTTACTAGGCACTAAGTCTGTGGTTCCAGCCGAATAGGTGTGTACAACACCCTTGAGGATCTCGCCCTGGCGGCCAGCATTCAGCATACTTAACGCTGATCCTGACCCTTTACTGCTCTCGGCTCTTGCCACTCCCGGCTCTTTCCTCTCCCGGCTCTTACCTCTCCCGGCTCTTGCCGCTCCTGGCTCTTACCACTCCCAGCTTTTGCCACTCCTGGCTCTTGCCGTTCCCGCCTCTTGCCGCTCCCAGATCTTGCCGATCAGTCACATTCACATGTTTAGCATAACAATTATAAGCAACACAAACATCACAACACACCACGTAGCTCTACGGGTACAAACAGTTCTCTTACCTTAAATCCAAGTGCCAACTGTCAAGCAAGAAAACGCGACCTTCAAGAATGATCCTCTCCTGAGTCCAAGCTGTAACCTTTCAATCAGAATTCGACCCTAAGCTACCACCAATACCACTCCAAGATTCAGCCCTTAAATTCCCATGCTTAAGTTCCTCAAAACTCTTCTTGGATTTCAAAATTCCTAAGGCTTGGTAATCCTCCTCTATAGCTTGAATCTATTCCCAGTTCCTTAAACCACCAAAATCCTTAAGCTTGTTCTTGCCCTTTTCCCTCTAGAACTAATGGGAAGCTAAGTGAATATGATGGAGAGAGTGTTTGAACGTGTATGATTTTTCCTTTAGCCAAGAGTTGTCTAACTAATGCCTGAAGACCACTCTACCCTTCCCTCTAACTCACTTCTATACTAAACCTCAAAGGCAACCTAGTCCTTTCACCCTTTTGCAAAAATGCCACCTTTAACTTATTATTTCAATAGCAACACCAATTCCCAGCTTACTAGTAGTTACCAATCTCACAACCAAACACCAATTTTGTGACTCTCTACTAACACCAGTGGACAGGATCTCCTCATGCCTAAAACACTGCACAAAGCACAAAATCACACCCTCAACGGGTTCAAATTACAACAATGCCCCTAATATCCAAACAAGGCCCACATGCATATTTAATTAACCTAAATATGCATTTCTAATCACATAATCATTAATTTAACATATTACATAATTAAATAAATTATTTCCCTCCCAACATGCTAATCAAGGCCCTAAGCCTTATTAGCAAAAATTTTGGATGCTACAACTATCCCCTCCTTACAGAAATTTCATCCTCGAAATTTATTCAAACATCTCAGGATAACAACTCCATAACCCTGGCTATAACCCTAGAACCAAGTTCTTTACTTTGCCACTACTTGCAACACTTTCCCAAGAAGGACAGTCTGAGTTTGTATGTCTCTATCTCTTGTGCCCAGAGTTTCACTAGTTTTCCCTTGTACAACAAGTTCCCTTGAACTTCCAGAACCATTTTGCCCGATTAGAGGTAGTACTCACACTTCTTCGCTTAATATTGGCACCAGTAATAACTCATGAGCCTCTACCCACCCATGCTGGGGTAAGGCTAAATTATAGGCCCTCAGCCTAGTCCTTATTAGGATCTTTCAGATTTATCCCAATTTAGGGTCAAAATTTCTTCCTCCTTTCTCAAACTCCTTTACCCTACCCAGTCCATAATATTCGGGGAAGCACAGCGCCTGCAATCCTAGAATCCTACATTCCCGTACACAAATTTGCGAACTCTATACCCTTCAGTAAAGTAAACACTCAAAATTTGAGTTACTCTTTCGAGTGAGTCATGTATAACTGTAATTGTTAATTCTAGGTTCCATCCTTATACCCTTCCCCTTTTATGACCCTCTTCCCAAACCTGGGAACCTAGGATTCTCAATCTAACATTGTCAACTTTGATGTCCAGTGAGGAAAATATGGTCTTCTTCCTAGGAGTCTCAATCTAACACTCCTTCTTTGTTATCTCGCTGACACCAACCATAGTGTGTTAATCCAATAGCTCTAGTCACAACTTTTGTATTTACTTACCTCATTTGTAACCCAAGGTGGTCCAACCCTAGGGTTCACAATCATATCCCATTATACTAACTCCATGATACACTAGAATCATAATAGCCCTTCTAGCCTCTGATTATTACCTCTTATTAATTAAATGATTAGGTCATGCGCCTCTTGATATACAAAGTGTAGTTTCAACATCCATTGAACTTCCTGGATGTAATAACCATAAGGGGTGACTTAAGGTTCATCCCACATCTTCCCCTCAATGCCAGTATCCTTCGGATCACTCATCTGATCCGCATAGTTTAACTCATCTATTCCAAAGTAGTCGGATTCTTAACCTTTCCTACAAGATCCTCTTCCTTTGTTTCACTATTCATTCATAGGAATATATTTGCCAACTATCAACCGCAAGTTCCAAATCGAACTCAGTCATTAATTCATTCTAACCGTGGTTAACCAGCTTGACTATCAACTTGCCATCGCCTATGAGGTACAAACGATCACTCTTTCTGTTACACACGACGCACCTTAACTCATAACATACTGCACCAGAACTCCACATTCTAAGCAAAGACGATGTCTCTCACATCGTTCTCCTATACCTGTCCATACATACAAACTTTAATACTGTGATATGTGAATCAATCTTTACACCAACTTCTGAAAATCTAGTATGCAACCATCCATTCAGATCAACTTTATGTTTACATGTTACCTTAGTCAAAGTATGGATGTCCTCGAAGATGCCTCATATAGTAGTAGATGTGTCCCTCTGGTTTCACTATGTTTTTTGCCCCTAAGGCATTCCTTTAGTAATTCCCTTAAGGTTTCCATCTTAATTACCTTATACATGATCCCATTACCTCCCACAACATGACCCTGAACATCTTCTAGAGAAATCAGAACTTGTTCCTCTTGGAACTTTACCTTGTTTCCTTAGCCTTGGTACTATCAATAAATGTGTTATTCGTGGTCTGCTTCTAGCTGGGAGTAGTCTGAAACATCCTTGATCAATCTAAATATGACTCATCAACATTATCCTTGTACTCTCTGCTTATCAAATTCACCTGGGCCATTGAAGCATTGGTCAGTTTAAAAGCCTTTGCCAATAATCCATCATATCCTACTTAGTGCAAGAGGAAATCCTTGAAATGCCTCTTGCCTTGATCCTTAACTAGGAAATTCTTGAAAACACTATCCTATCCTCACAATCGAGTAATGAAACCTTTATTATAGGCAATGGATACCTATCCCTAACAATCACTCCCTTGACTGCCCACATGCGATACATATCCTTGTAGACTTGGCCCTTTTCTTGTCAAACCATATTGATATGTCCGATGATAAGATGCTCTGTCTGATCAACCCTCAATTCAAACACTTTCTCAACTGAACCTTAATTATTCCCACTGAGCTAGTGCTATACTTCATAATGTCTCGGATACCGCTTCTATCTCTGCCTTAATCCCGTTGCACGCTCTTTTCCCTAAATGTGACAATTATCCCATCGACTCCTCATGAACCCATCTAAAACCTTATCTGCCTATCCAGTATTTATCTAGTCTATCTAATATTACCTCAGTGGTATCTTCCTCAACAGCTAGGCACCCAACAACTACAACTGGGTCCTTTTCTTTTAACCTCAGAAGTCACCATCTAATTCTTCAATCCCTGGTTGTCCCTTATTTAATCGGCAAATCCACATTCAAGATCACCTCATATATCTCACAAAACCAACTCACTCAATTCAATTTATAAATAGGAGCAAGAAATAGAAAGCCAACTGTTGTGAATTTTCTAATGATTAAAATATGCGCAAGTATACACAATCGACAACAAGTAATACAGTGATAATGTATCAAAGTTCGTCTCCACAGGGACTTTTCAACTAAAATAACGTAAAATCAACCAAAAACAGCTTATAATACAGTAACCAAATCAAGAGAAAGGTTGTGTAATTAATTCTGAAAATAAATGCAAATGAGCAAATTAATTCAACTAAAAATCAGAGATTAAAATGAAAGAATTCTGGGTGGATTTCAGATATGAGAAAAATAGATTTAGGTGGTTAATTCCCCTTTGTTCGTTTCAGTTGCTACAGCAATGGTTCAGCAATTTATGTCACAGTTAACAGATTTCGTAAAACCCAGTGAGTTTTTCCCAAAACTTACTATCTGTTGTTTATAACCCCCCTCAATACATTCCTGTATTAAAACAGACTATAAACAATCCATCGAGCACCAAATCTTTAAGTTATACAAGGCAGCAAAATAGTCCTATTCCACTACTAAAAATCACCTAAAAATAGATGAATCTCTTGCATCAATTGAATGGGTTCAGCTAGACTTCCCTTTTCCAAGTTAGATCTAACTTAATAAATGCTAAATATGGCCAGTAATTAACATTCAATTAACATTACAGCACATTCAATTGGACTATGACATAAACAACTTCACCATGCATTTAGAAATTTAGTTCATACATAAGGGTTCATAACCACCCAAATCTTTAGAGTGTTAGTTCATAGCTGAAATTGTAAAAGTAAAACCAGTACAGAATATTTCCATGGAGTTTGAGCAGAAATTGAGATGAGAAAATAATACAAAATTAAAGAGAAATAGAGATTAGAGAGAATTGAGTGTTGAGCTCTAGTCCCCCTTAGGCGTCTGTCTTCTTTTTCCTCTCCTATTTCGTACTCCCTTCTTCTTCTTTCTTTCTACTTCTCTCTGTACTTTTCTTAGTGAAAAAATAGTCAGAATCCTCCAAAAATGATCCGTCCCTTCAATATGTCGGCTGCCTCCTCTTTAGGGTACTTGGTTTACCCTAATTAGTAAGTCAAAGTCAATTGTGCCCCCTTGTCCTCTGCCACACCATCCAGCTGACTCATTGTACAACAATCTCGCCACCTAGGCATCACTTATTCTTCATTAAGTCCAGCTGGAATTTGTCACGATTCTTCACTGGTCCCTGCCGATTGCTACGTTGTGGTTGCTATAGCATTGATAGAACAGCAACATGATATTTCCAGATTTGTTCCCCTTCTTGATCCAAAGTTCCCGATCACCTATTCCAGCCTCCTTTCCTGCTTAACACAAACACAGTAATTTACATAAAAAACACTGAAAAATATTACAATACAAACCTAACTCCTACCCAGACTCACTACCTAGAATAACACACTAAAACTGACAAAATTACATGAAATAAGGACTCATTACTCTTTTTAGTTTTGAAAAGCAAGTTCAAAGATTATAAAAATAACTCTAAATCCTAGAGTTATCAACACCCCAAACTTGACCTATTGCTCGTCCTCGAGTAATGATAAAACAGAAATAAATAAAAACACACACACAAAACCAAACATACACACAGACGCCATAAAACATGAGAGAGAGATCTAAATAATTCAATATGGCTTAGTGAACAAGTTGCTCTCAGAAAAGTGGAATGGAATGAAATGATGCAGTGTTTATGCCTTGACTTTATATGCTGTTTTTCTCAATTTCAGTATCCAGGATATCACTAATATCTCCTCAAAGTCACCTAATCAATAGTGTATACAATTGCATCCCACCACAACTTTGAATTTCTCTACAACTACCCTTTGATTTTGACATTCATTATAGCTCCATATGTTGGATTAGTGCACTCCTCTCCACTAATGTAGTCTAAACTTATCCCCTTGATCAATAGGACTTTACTAAGCTTGTAATGTAAGGTTTGGGCTAGGGTATGGTAAAGGATGTCTTTTAACTAGCTTAAAACCTAACCACCTCACTTGTCAAAAACCGAGCCTCTCCCTCATGATTTATCTCTCTTGATTCACTTCCCTATAATTATTTCTACTCACAAGGACGTGTTATAGTACTGTAATTCTCTTGCTATTGTTTCTTTTGATCTCTTTTTTTTTTTTCTCTTTTTTTTTTTTTTTTGCTTTTTTTTTTTTTTTCTGTTATGATATTTCATTTACTACCATTATATATATATTTTTATTTATTTATTTATTTAATTTTTTTTTTACTACACAAATGCACAACAACAAGAGAAAACTATATGATAAATAGCAAGAGAATATGTTTGATATTATATAATGATATGCCTTGTGAGCTAATTCCCCACCCCAAACTTACAACCCAACATTGTCCCCAATGTGGCTAAAATGGTAATCCTGAATTAGCTCGCCACAAGCTACACTCACCACACTCACCCCAAACTTAGTGCAAAGAATCGGTTCTTGACAAGTGATAGCAATTAAGTTGGGACATGCATGGAAAGTGTATTAAAGGGGTAATGGGTATGCAAGATCGGGTTGAATAATAAAAATAGGCTAATCAGCTCAAAAATTGGGTGACTAAGGGAAAATATTCGTATAAGGAAGGCTAGAAAGGCCCAAACTTCCAAAGATGGCCTAAATCATGTCTGAGGGATAAGTCTAGCTAGGATTTCGCCTCAAGGAAATGCACTAACCAATTCTAGATGCTAAAATTACATATGCAGCAGTCATTTGAAAAATTCAAAGTATGGTGGGAAAACAAAAGTATAAAACTATTGAGGAGAGACTAAAAGGAAACATCAATGATATCCTAGCAAATCATCAAGCATAAACAACATATAAAATCCAAGCAGCAAACACAAATGGAGTGAGCGGAAAAAATTCATCATCGAGCAGTACACTAAGCCAGACTAAATCATTAAATCTCTCAAAGACACATTGGACAACACACACAAACAGAACCATAAAAAACAGTAGCTGGACACTAGATAACTAACAACTAACAGACAGACAAAAATGCAAAACACAGTACAGAAGCTAAAAATAGAAGCATGGAAAGGAAACCCCCTGTTACTCGGAGTCCTCCTCGGGAGCTTCCGGATTGGGAGCAGGGGCTGAGTAGTCCGCCCATGGGTCGAGGAGCTGTTGCGGGAACTGCGGAAACTGTGGAACCATCCTGGGAGTTAGCTTTTTGAATGTACGCTCCACGATGCCGTCTCTTTGTTGCTCGTACTGCCAAAATGCTTGCATTCTTTCACAAAGTTCGTTCTGCCGATGATGCATTTGATGCTGCATCATCTCGTACTGAGCAAACCTCTCCATGAGGGCATTGTCGACAGGGGCAGCAGGGTCATTCACTGAGGGGAAGGCAGAGGCACGATGAGTCCTCGAAGCTCGGGCCGGGCCAAAACTCACTGCCGCTCTAGGATGCAACAGCCCCTCTTCGGGCCATACCGGGACACCAGCATCTCGACATAAGGCAGTAATAGTGGCTGGTAAAAACAGCTTCCCTTTGCCCCGCTGCGCGCACTCAAAAATTTCCCGCGCTAAGACTGTGCCAGCATCCACTGGTAACCCCTTCCGAAGGCAGTATAACATGAAAGCTCGGGCTTTGCTAACAGTGGAATCGTGCGAAGTTGGGCATAAAGTGGTCTGCACAAATGAATAGAGACACTTCAGCTCGTGCTCTAAATCCGTCCGTCTAAGCTGCAGGTTGTCCTGTTCATCGACATCCCAGACATCACCTGGAGCGACATTTTCCATTACTTCAACCAACTCATCCCCCCGAATCTCTCCTCTGTTCTTGGAGAACACACACTGCCCTGTCTCGAGCCCAAACAGTTTATTAATTGCCTCTGCAGTGAATGAGACTGGCACTTCACGCACTATGACGATGGTGGGCCATTCCTGAGATAAGAAATTCGCGTAGAACTCGCGAAAAACTTCGGTGATAGCTGGTTCAGGTGTCATAACAACTTTAGCCCACCCCCTGTGAGCAATTGTTTCCTGTAACCATTCGGGTAACTCTTGGAGGCCCTCTGAATCTGCCACGAGGCCCCGCTCCACGTACAACTCGCGATGAACAACTTGATTGTTGTACTTCGCCTCTGCAGTTGGGCAATAGAACTTGGCCACTTCAGTAAACTGCCACCTTTTGCCTTTCTCTCTGTTAGCAACTGATTTAACTCTCGGCATTTGTGTATGGTGAAAGAAAATAGCTTCGATTGGGGGCTGAGTAATGGGCAAACAATTGGTTCGGGCAGAGGGCTTGATATTGCTGGGTTGATGGTTGATTTCTGGGTAATGTTGGAAATGAATGGCTGTGTATGGTAGTTAGGCAGAGAATGGTTTGTACGTAGGGACGAGTAAACAAGGGAAAACGACTTACTGAGTGGTGGAGATCGATTTAGTACGGCAAGGGGCTCGGGTGTACGTCACTGGGCAGAGGTGGCGTACGACTGGGATCTTGCGGCTGTGAATGCGTGTGGTGTTTTCGCAGCAGCTGGCTCAGTCTGCCTGGTTTGCCGGAAGTGGCCGTGTGAGTGGTCGGGTTGTGGGGGATGTATGAGCGGTGACTGTTGATGTTAGGTGGTTCGTGGTCTGGGTCGGGTTGAGGACGGTGGATATGGCAAGTGGGTCGAGGGATGTGGTGGTGCGGACGGTGCGACGGAGCTGGATGTGGAGAGGGGCGGCTGCTGTGTTTGGTGCCAAGGGGAGAAGATGCAGTAGGGTATGTTGAAATGTAGCGGGCCACGGCGTATTTCAGGGTCAAAGTGGATCAGGGGCCCAGTTGACTTTTCTAAGTCAGCCCAAAACCCATTTCTTTGGTCTGGCCGAATTTAAAATGCAAGGGGCCCTTTTTGACTTGACTAATTACTCCCAAAAAACAAAATTTTCAAATGGACCTCTTTTTGTCTTGATTCATTAATTCATTGACTTCCACGGGCCATTCCCAAAATTTCAAGAAGAGAAAAGGGCTTAGGTAAATGGTCCCACTAATTCTTTAAATAAGCCCACTGATTGAATACTTATCTCCCAATCATTGGCTCACTTAAAATGTCTCTTTCTTTTCGATCACGTGCCCTTTTATTCACACAGCCCCAAGTACCCCAGCTTCGAGCCCGATACTTCTCGCTTTTGAACCCAGCTTTGACAAATTGCTGCCCAGCAATTGCTAAACGAATTGCTATAGCAACTGGGCAATACTTCTACACCCCAAACTTAATGTCTTTCCCAGATTCCAAATTTTCCAGATCCTGACTTCCTTCCAGAATTTAACTTTATTTATTTACAACTGTCTCTTTCACTCATGGGTTGCCCAAATGTGCTACAAGAAATGCATGGCAACCCATAGCCTTTCTCCTTCAAACATCCTTCAGATTGACGGAGGTCTTTTCTCTGTCAACCTCCCCACCAAAATAATGTTTCAGCCGCTGTCCGTTAACTGTGAACTCCCTCCCAGACTGATCTTCTCGAACTAAAACAGCTCCAAAGGGGTAGACTCTAGTCACTGTGAAGGGGCCCGACCAACGGGATTTTAGCTTGCCAGGAAACAGTTTCAACCTGGAATTAAACAACAAAACCTTCTGGTTCTTCTCAAACACCCGCTCCTTAATTCTTTGATCATGCCACCTCTTTGTTTTCTCTTTATATAGCTTGGCGTTTTCATAAGCAAACAGCCGCATCTCATCTAATTCATTCAGTTGCAACTTTCTTGCTTCTCCAGCCACTACAAGATCCAAATTTAACTTCTTCAACGCCCAAAACGCCTTATGCTCTAATTCTACAGGAAGATGACATGCCTTCCCATAAACTAGGCGATAAGGGGACATGCCTAGTGGAGTTTTATAAGCTGTCCGGTAAGCCCAAAGTGCATCGTCTAGGCGCTGGGACCAATCCTTTCTGCTTGGATTTACAACTTTCTCCAAAATTCCTTTAATTTCTCGATTTGATATTTCAGCTTGCTCGTTGGTCTGTGGGTGATAGGCAGTGGCAATTTTATGTTTAACACTGTACTTTGCCAAGAGAGCAGCCAAGACTTTGTTCACAAAGTGTGTTCCCTCATCGCTAATCAAGGCTCTAGGTGTCCCAAACCTTGTAAACACATGTTTATGAAGGAACTTCATAACCACTCTAGCATCATTTGCCGGACTAGCAATTGCCTCTACCCATTTCGATACATAATCCACCGCCACTAGAATGTAGAGATTCCCAAAAGATTGCGGGAAGGGACCCATAAAGTCGATACCCCACACGTCAAACAATTCCACCTCCAAAATGCAATTAAGAGGCATTTCATTCCTAGCGGAGCTTATTCCCACTCGTACAGTCACCGGATGGCGGGTTTGCATGGATTACGGGGAATTAGCTCATTGTTGTCATTAGTAACTACTGTAACGCCCCCTTTCTTCGGAACACATTGGACAGGACTAACCCAAGTGCTATCGGAAATTGGATAGATTATCCCATAATCCAGCCATTTAATGACTTCTTTTCTAACCACGTCCTTCATTACTGGATTCAACCTCCTTTGCTGCTCCACAGAGTGAGTACAATCAGATTCCAGCAAGATCTTGTGCATACAAAGCGCTGGACTAATCCCTTGAATGTCAGCCATTGTCCATCCAATCGCCCTTTTATGCTGCTTCAGCAATTTCAGCAATGACTCATCAGCAACAGACTCCAGACAACTAGATATTATCACAGGTAAAGTGTGATTTTCGCCCAAGTATACATACTTTAAATGGCTTGGCAGCGGCTTTAACTCCAGCTGAGGTGGTTCTTCAACAGATGGTTTAGGGGCCTGAAAGTGCTTTTCTGGCAGATTTAGAGCTTCAATCACCTTACTGAATTTCTTGGTTGGTTGGCAAGAATCTACCCATGTAAGCATCTCCTCATCTTCACTACTATACTCCTCCTCATCTCCAAAAATCTGAGTTTCCATAGCAGCTTTTTCCACCCTTTCATTGAACTTCTCAGCTACCAAAGTATCAACAACGTCAACTCTAGAGCATTCTTCCACTTCATCCGGGAATTTCATAGCTTTAAACACACTAAAGGTGATTTGTTGGTCATTCACCCTCATGGTAAGTTCACCATTCTGCACGTCAATAAGAGTACGCCCTGTAGCAAGAAAAGGCCTACCCAAGATTATAGGTACCTCTCTATCCGCTTCATAGTCTAAAATGATGAAATCCGCCGGAAATATAAATTTATCCACTTGAACTAACACATCTTCAATCTTGCCCTCGGGATGAGCCATAGATCTGTCTGCAAGTTGTAAAGTAACAGTAGTGGGTCGTGCCTCACCAATGCCCAGCTTCTTGAAAATTGACATAGGCATAAGGTTGATACTAGCGCCTAAGTCGCATAATGCTCTTCCCACATCTCTACCCCCAATTGAGCACGGGATCGTGAAACTGCCAGGATCTTTTAACTTAGGAGGTATTTTGCTTTTCAACATCGCACTACAACCTTCTGTGAGAGCTACAGTCTCAAACTCCCCCAATCGCCTTTTCTTTGTCAAAATATCTTTTAAAAACTTAACATAATTCGGCATTTGCTCCAATGCTTCGACCAAGGGAATATTAATATGCAGCTGTTTCAGTACATCCAAAAACTTTCTGAACTGACCATCCTGTTGTTGTTTGCGAAATCGCTGCGGAAATGGAAGGGGCGGTTTATGACCAGAATTTACTGGAGCAGTTTGCTGACCCTTTGCTGTAGCAACTGGGCTAGTTTCAGTAATTTCCTGGGCAGTTTTGTTACTTGTTTCTCCTTCGCTTTGGATTGAAGTGGGCTCTCTACTACCCTGTAGTTCCTCAGAATTTCCCAGATTTTTACCATTCCGCAGCTGAATAGCTTTACAGTGTTCTTTCCCATCTCTCCTTGGGTTTTCTGTATCACTAGGCAAAGATCCTTGTGGCCTAGTTTTCATTTCATTGGCTAGCTGGCCGAGCTGCATCTCAAGATTACGAAGAGACGCTGCTTGGCTAGCCATATACTCTCTCATTAGATTCTCCAAAGAGTTCGGCTGGGAGCCTTGAGGGTGTTGCGATTGTGGAGCCCTTGGCTGCTGAGAAAAACCTGGTGGATAAGCTTGCTTCCCTTGTGCTGGTACACTGCTGGAACTTGCTCCTTGACCCCCCCAAGATAGATTCGGATGTTGCCTCCAAGCTGGGTTGTACGAATTTGAGTATGTGCCACTATTTCGGTTAAAATTCGGGTTTCCCACATAACAAACTGCTGCTGGGTTGGAAGGGCAATTTTCAAACATGTGCCCATCTCCACAATATACACAGGAATTGTCTCCACTTTGAATAGCAGCAGCTGGCTGAATGTTGCTCCCCAAACTCATGTTTTTCAGAATATTAGTCATGGAAGCCATTTGGGCTGTCAAAGCAGTCAATGCATCTACTTCCAGAACCCCCGCCACTTTTCTGCTTGTTGGAGCTCTTGTGTTGGACCATTGATAATTATTACTGGCTATCCTTTCCAGAATTTCGAAAGCTTCATTATAAGACTTGGACAAGATAGCACCATTAGCCGAGGCATCTAACACCATTCTAGAAGCTGCATTGAGGCCATTATAGAAGGTCTCCATCTGTATACAGTGCGGGATGCCGTGGTGTGGACACTTCCGCAAAAGTTCCTTAAATCTCTCCCATGCATCACTGGTTGATTCATCTTCAAGCTGCTGGAATGACATGATTTCGCTCTGAAATTTTGCATTTCTGGTGGGAGGGAAATATTTGCGCAGAAACTTTTCAGCAAGATCATTCCAATTTGTGACAGAATCAGGAGGCAAAGTGTTGAGCCATGATCTAGCTCGGTCTCTTAATGAGAATGGAAATAGCTTCAGCCTTAATGCTTCTTCACTCACTCCTTGAAGCTTAAAGGAATCGCTCACCTCCAAGAATGAACGAAGGTGAAGATGAGGATCCTCTGTCGGCATCCCGCTGAACTGCCCCACGGTTTGGAGCATTTGAAACATCACTGGCTTGAGCTCGAATTGAGCTGCTTGTATTTCTGGCCTCACAATGCCTGGATTTAGCTCATTAAACATGGGGGCAGCGTATTCCCGTATTGCTCTAGCTCTGTCATCTGCCAAAACAATGGGATTAGTGACTTGCTGGCCACCCCCCTCATCATCAACACGTTCAGCCATGGTGCCTCGGCTTTGAGCCTTTTGATCTTTTCTCCTTTTTCTGAAAGTGCGTTCGATCTCGGGGTCAATAGGAGCAAGTTCACTGTCCTCTTGCTGGTTCACACACTGTAGGTACCTGAGATTGCACAACCCGAACCAACAAGATTAAAAACAATGAAAATAAACTGTAAAATAGTTGATAAAACAGAATTTAATTTTAAAGTCCCCGGCAACGGCGCCAAAAACTTGTTGTGAATTTTCTAATGATTAAAATATGCTCAAGTATACACAATCGACAACAAGTAATACAGTGATAATGTATCAAAGTTCGTCTCCACAGGGACTTTTCAACTAAAATAACGTAAAATCAACCAAAAACAGCTTATAATACAGTAACCAAATCAAGAGAAAGGTTGTGTAATTAATTCTGAAAATAAATGCAAATGAGCAAATTAATTCAACTAAAAATCAGAGATTAAAATGAAAGAATTCTGGGTGGATTTCAGATATGAGAAAATTAGATTTAGGTGGTTAATTCCCCTTTGTTCGTTTCAGTTGCTACAGCAATGGTTCAGCAATTTATGTCACAGTTAACAGATTTCGTAAAACCCAGTGAGTTTTTCCCAAAACTTACTATCTGTTGTTTATAACCCCCCTCAATACATTCCTGTATTAAAACAGACTATAAACAATCCATCGAGCACCAAATCTTTAAGTTATACAAGGCAGCAAAATAGTTCTATTCCACTACTAAAAATCACCTAAAAAAGATGAATCTCTTGCATCAATTGAATGGGTTCAGCTAGACTTCCCTTTTCCAAGTTAGATCTAACTTAATAAATGCTAAATATGGCCAGTAATTAACATTCAATTAACATTACAGCACATTCAATTGAACTATGACATAAACAACTTCACCATGCATTTAGAAATTTAGTTCATACATAAGGGTTCATAACTACCCAAATCTTTAGAGTGTTAGTTCATAGCTGAAATTGTAAAAATAAAACCAGTACAGAATATTTCCATGGAGTTTGAGCAGAAATTGAGATGAGAAAATAATACAAAATTAAAGAGAAATAGAGATTAGAGAGAATTGAGTGTTGAGCTCTAGTCCCCCTTAGGCGTCTGTCTTCTTTTTCCTCTCCTATTTCGTACTCCCTTCTTCTTCTTTCTTTCTACTTCTCTCTGTACTTTTCTTAGTGAAAAAATAGTCAGAATCCTCCAAAAATGATCTGTCCCTTCAATATGTCGGCTGCCTCCTCTTTAGGGTACTTGGTTTACCCTAATTAGTAAGTCAAAGTCAATTGTGCCCCCTTGTCCTCTGCCACACCATCCAGCTGACTCATTGTACAACAATCTCGCCACCTAGGCATCACTTATTCTTCATTAAGTCCAGCTGGAATTTGTCACGATTCTTCACTGGTCCCTGCCGATTGCTACATTGTGGTTGCTATAGCATTGATAGAACAGCAACATGCTATTTCCAGATTTGTTCCCCTTCTTGATCCAAAGTTCCCGATCACCTATTCCAGCCTCCTTTCCTGCTTAACACAAACACAGTAATTTACATAAAAAACACTGAAAAATATTACAATACAAACCTAACTCCTACCCAGACTCACTACCTAGAATAACACACTAAAACTGACAAAATTACATGAAATAAGGACTCATTACTCTTTTTAGTTTTGAAAAGCAAGTTCAAAGATTATAAAAATAACTCTAAATCCTAGAGTTATCACTAACCAATCGCCTCCGAGGACCAACCTCGGGCTCTAACCATATCGAAACGGTCACTCGAGTTGGGGTAAGGTTATCTGTACTCTTTAGTTCTTCTGTCTTTGTCTTCGGGAAAATCTCCTTGATGAGCCCTACGATTCCTCATTAATAACATGTCGTCACTCAACACTCACCCACATGATGTCTCATGCGCCTAACGCATACCATGTAACCCCTCCGGACCTCACCGTTGTCCTAACGACCATCTTGAACACTATGAACTCTCATGTCAGGACCAAGAGTAATAGTTACATCAGAGGTATTTCTTTCCTGGTTACTGGGCCTCTGCCCCTACCTGCTCCCACAAATGAGGATACCTTTGGCCGAGCTTTCTGGCCATCGGCACTCTTACTTCATGTCTCGACTCCTACGTAATATAGGCCCTCTCTACTGCCCAAGCGTAGGTAACATTCTCCTGCACTAGGGCAATCCTAACACACTGGCCATCCCAGGGTTCAATCCTCGAGTGGATCGCTCATTTCGAGTCACATCCATTGGTACCAAACCAAATGTAGATTTGGCCAATCTACAAAGCTCACTAACATAATCTATCACTATCATACTCTGAACCGAGTTCATAAAATCATCAGTCCTAGCAACTCAAACTGCGTCACCCTAGTGCCTCTCGTTGAACCATTTTCTGAGTTTCCTTCTAACTCACCATGACAATATCTTGAGTCTGGGATATAACTCCCACCACGTTCGAGCATCCTCCTGCAACACGTATGTGGCATAAGCCACTCCATCATTGCCTTTCACTCCTATATAGCCGAAGATGGGGCTAACCATGCTCGTCCATTTTTAAATTCTAAATGGGTCCAAACCTCCCTCAGAGACTGAAGGTTAACACTGATGAAGTCTTTTATATAGTAATTCCCATCTATTTCCACCGTTAGGTTAAGTCGTAACTGGTGCCATTGTTGCCGACCCTCATAAGGCAGTGTTCCCTGACGGAACCCACTGTCTCAATCACCTAATATCTTCCTCTTGCCTTTACAATCCTATTTGTATGTTAGTAAACACCTACCGCCAATCCCAGGGCCGACGGATGATTCTGGCCTCAACTTCCATCATCCACACTGCCTGATCCAATTGCCTGCCTTGGATACAAAACTTCCAAATCTATCTGCAGCCAAAATCCTTGCCTACCAGCCCTGATACTCTCATACGATGATAAACCATAGCAAGGCCAATCAACACAATATCCATATAATACACATACTACAATACAAAACTATAATGCTCTAGCATAAATCATCAAACCTCATTCCCACAAAACACATACATATTCATCATGCTCCCTATTCTAGCAGATAAGGAAACTTCCATAAACAGTTAAAAAATTATTGCATTTAATACCAACCCTGAGTCGAGCTTGTCTCTGGCAGTGAATGTACATGTTCGGTAAATCTCCAGGAACCATAAACCTTGGGATGCTCTGATACCAAGTTGTAACGCCATACTTCCTTATAGCCATTAACAAGTGATTTATAAATGTGTCATTAGCTCGCTAATCGAGGTTTTAGGTTAAAAAGTGTGTTTGGATAAAAATAAAGACTCATTTAATAAACATTAAGTACAAAGAGTTGGTCTTTCATTGAAAATCGTAAAAATATTACATTAGGATCCCAAAACACTAATTTAAAATACATTTACAATCCAAAGGTATAGTACAGTCGACCTAAGCGATAAAACCAAACGTTTACCACGTGTTCATTAAAATAACCCCAGCCGTGATGGCCAGGTAGGCCTAACATGTACACACCGCTCCACGTCCTCCAACTCATGGTTGTTCGACCCAATTTCCTTACTCTTACCTGCACCACAGAGCACCCGTGAGCTGAGGCCCAGCAAGAGAACTTCAAGCAACAACATACAATAACAATATATCTTCATGAAACATACTTAATCAGAGCAACAAACAGATACCAGATCCTATTAGAATGCACAACGATATAGTAGTAGAATAGCTCAAAAGCACAATGGCATAACAACCTTATAGTACAACCGTACAATAACACATCAGTACCATAACACGACAGTACAATCACTCAATACAATAAGATAGCACGTTAACAAAATAATACAACATTTTATATTAACACAGTAGCTCAATACTACAATAGTGACCTTCACTGATCGGGGTGCGTTACTAGGCACCAAGTCTGCGGTCCTAGCCGAACAGGTGTGTACAGCACCCTTGAGGGTTTTGCCCTGGCGGCCAGCATTCAGCATCCTTAAGGTCGATCCCGGCCCCTTGCCGCTCCTGGCTCTTGCCCTCCCAGCTCTTGCTATCCCGTCTCTTACCTCTCTTAGATTTTTCCACTCCCGGCTCTTGCCGCTCTCGGCTTTTGTCGCTCCCGGCTTTTACCACTCTCAGCTTTTGCCGTTCCCAGCTCTTGCCGCTCCCAACTCTTCTCGATCAGTCACATTCACATGTTTAGCATAACAATTATAAGCAACACAAACATCACAACACACCAAGTAGCTCTACGAGTACAAACAGTTCTTTTACCTTAAATCCAAGTGGCAAGCAAACACTACCTCTGAGAACGATCCTCTCCCGAGTCCAAGCGGTAACCTTTAAATCAGAAATTGACCCTAAGCTGCCACCAATACCACTCCAAGCGTAGTGTCCCAGAATATTTACTTAGCTAGCTAGATAGTAGTAGCAGTTAGTATTAGTTTGAAGTGTGTTAGATTCCGTTGATTTTGGTTCAAGCTGGGACTTAGTTGGACACTCATAGCAAAAGTTATGGATTTTATAAGTTTAACCTATAGTTTAAGAATATTAATTATAAAATAAGGTTTGATTAATATTGTTGGTTCTAGAAATATATTTATTATAACCTAAAGTTTATATAGAACTATTAAGAGCATGACACTTGTCATAATCATGTTTATTAAGGATTTAAGTATTTTTGATGAATAGTTTAAATAAACGAAAGATCTAGAAGCACTAGAACCTTCCAGAAACTGTTAGGATCACGTTTAGACTTAGTGAAAATACGTGTTTGATATATCAACGTATGCTAATATATCGCATCTATAGGGGTCGATATATCACCTACAGAAGATACGGAAAACACGTCGACTTTGCACGAACGTTCAAACGGGGCTTGGGAAAATGGTCTAGGTGATATATCACCTAGGGTAGGCGATATACCGCCCCTAGTGGTGTATTTTTTAATTTTAAAAATAGCCTTAACCACTTAGACCTGCCTTTGAACGATTTTGACCGAGTTTTGGGCGTCTGTTGAACAAAAATTGAAATCTTTTTCATTTTATAATCATTTATTTATTAAAATTAAAAGGGGTTAGTTTCACTCCTTGAACTCTATAAATAGGACCTAGTAGTCAGCCATTTTCTTCATTCTTCAAGCAATTGTTCAGAGCCTCCAAGTTGCTAGTGTTATTATAGAGAGAAACACTTGGGTTTTGGGTTAAAAGCTTTATCATTTTAAGCTTTTCTAAACACTTGGGAAGTGTGATATAGTGAGATTTTGGTATCGAGGTTTAGATCAATTCATAAGATCATTCAAAGTATTCTTATCCTTAAGTTC
Source organism: Humulus lupulus (assembly GCF_963169125.1). NCBI lineage: Eukaryota > Viridiplantae > Streptophyta > Magnoliopsida > Rosales > Cannabaceae > Humulus > Humulus lupulus. Next base: position 217,880,751 of record NC_084793.1, read on the forward strand.
AGTTCTTTATGGTTCTTTAGTTTTCTTTATTTTCTTTCTTTCAGATCGTGACTCTTGTTTATGATTCTTGGTTAAGTGTTTAAGTTTCTTGAAACTTAAGATGTTCTTGGTAAGTTTCTTCTTGATGGTTTAGTTCTCTTTTCATCTTTATTCTTTAGAGATACTCACCATTTTTACTGTTGGTTTTTAGGAGTGTTCAAATCCCGTTCTTGTCTCCATATCCCGATTTTTGGTAAGGAAAATAGGATAGATTATATGTTCTTATATGTTCATGCTATCATATGTGTATGTATAATTATGTTTTGTAGTCCTTGGGCATATGACTTGCTTAGATAGCACGCCCCAAGAATCTATTTTATAGTCGCTTGGGCCTGTGACTTGCTTAGATAACAAGCCCCAAGAATTTTTATCATTTACATGGTTTAGAGTTATGATTTACCCTACCTCGATTAGTAGACAGAGGACCTAGATGGGTTATCATATACTACCATGTGATCTAACCTACCTTGATTAGTAGACAGAGGAACTAGATGGTTTATCACATGCCATGTTAATGAGTTAATGGCCATTAATATTGTAATCCTATATGATATATGTTTTTATAGTCATATGTTTTATAGTATATGTTATGTTATAGTCGTATGTTAATGATATTTATGATATATATATATGTGTTGCTAATAGATTTTCTTTGCTGGGCATTAGGCTCATTCCTTTATTTTTAGCTTGATGCAGGGAAATGATTTGTGGAAGGCAGAAAGATTCATGGTAGCATGGCTTGTGTGTTGAGGATGAATGGATTGAATGACTACGTGACAATCAAGGATGATGTTTTTTTAGTCTTTTTAATTATGTTTTGATGTACTTCTACATTTAGTATTTAAACAATTAAAGTTTATGTTTTATGTTTTGTAAACAATGGGATCCCATACCATATCACATTTTATTTTATAGTTTTACCTTTTCTTGTATTGGTACAATATTTTGGGTTTTAAATAAAGTTATGTTATTTATGATGTATGTTTCCCAAAAATAATAGCTATGTCTAGTAGTTTTAATGGTCCAAGGTTTTAGAAATAGTTGGGTCATTACACCAAGATTCAGCCCTCAAATTCCCAAGCTTAAGTTCTTCAAAACTCTTCTTGGATTTCAAAATTCCTAAGGCTTGGTAGCTGTTAATCCTCCTCTATAGCTCCCAATTCCTCAAACCACCAAAATCCTTAAGCTTGTTCTTGCCATTTTCCCTCTAGAACTAATGAGAAGCTAAGTGAATATGATGGAGAGAGTGTTTGAACGTGTATGATTTTTCCTTCAGCCAATAGTTATCTAACTAATGCCCAAAGACCACTCTACCCCTCCCTCTAACTCACTTCTATACTAAACTCAAGGGCAACCTATTCCTTTCACCCTTTTGCAAAAATGCCACTTTAACGTATTTTTTCAGTAACAACACCAATTCCCAGGTTACTAGTAGTAACCAATCTCACAACCAAACACCAATTTCATGACTCTCTGCTAACATCGCTAGACAGGATATACTCATGTCAAAAATACTAGACAAAACACAAAATTACACCCTCAACGGGTTCAAATTACAAAAATGCCCCTAATAGCCAAATGGGGCCCATATGCATATTTATTTAACATAAACATGCATTTCTAATCACATAATCATTAATTTCACATATTACATAATTAAATCAATTATTGCCCTCCCAGCACGCTAATCAAGTCCCTAAGCCTTATTAGCGAAATTTGGGACGCTACAAAGAATGTCAAGACTGTCATTACTTAAGAGAACCTTAGGAAGGTCGGGCTGTTTCCTCCTACTATATAGCCGATGTTCCGGATGACGATGGTCCCGAGCCTGTGAACGCCATAGACTCCTTGGGACCCATTCATGTCGAGGAGGTACCCTCTTTGCCTGTGGTAGCTGGACAGGAGGGTGATAAAGTGGGTGCATTTGTCGCTTACTCATCGCTTGCTTCAGATAACTTTAATGAGAATATGTTCTAGCCCGAATCTCATTCAGAAGGTTCGACACTTTATCATCTTTATTTTATAATTGATCTGTGCTTAATATCCTTCTAACATTTGATCTTCTTTTGCGAGCTCAAACATGTTTGGTTTTGTTCATACCCAGCAGAGGTCGAGTCCCACCAGTCCTTCAATTCGAGTGGCAAAAAGGGCCAGGGTAGAGGCTGAGTCGGTAATGGAGGTTCCTCTCGAGGTGTCCCCTCCAACTCCTTTTTCATCTATTCTGATTCTTTTCTCCTGTCACAGAGGTAGAGCCATCTCTATCTACACTAGTTCCTCCCATTTTCACTGATGCGAGTGCTTCCTGTTCTGCACCGGCTCCCTTATCTGAGCCACACCAGTCTGCTATACGGAACATAGGTGCCCTCATGGACCAAGTGTCTCATCTGGAGCAGATGACAACGACTTTTAATGGGATTAAGAATGAGGACTTGAGCACCATTCTAACAAAGTCACTCCTAGACATTCAGAGTGTGAATCCTTTACATTTCTCGTCCCTCTCCAACCTTCATTCTAAGCTTGAAGTTGTCCGCCAAGAGATGTTGGACCTTAGGAGTGTTCTCGGCTCTAGGGATGCTGAAATTGCTTCAAAGGATGAAGAGATTAACACCCTTCACAGTACCATGGAGCTTAAACAACAGGAAGTGACCAAGTTGACTCTTAGGATAATCCAGATGGAGGGGAAATTTGTCGATCAACTCCAACAGTCTGAAGCTAAGAAGGAGAAGTTGATTGCTGACATGGACCAATTGTGGAACGATGCTCTTATCGAGAAGGATCAAGAGGTCAAAGCTGCCTGGGACAAGGCTCAAGAGGAGTGTTCAGAGACAACGTTCTCTTGCTTCTACTTGACCTAGAAGTCCAACAAAGATCTGAACTTGGATTTCCTTCCTGAGAAGACGCGAGCCAAGGAGCTTAGGAAATGTCTGGCTCATGCGACTGCCGAGGCTTAGGGTGGTCTTCCAGATGATACTCCTTGCCCTAGTTAGTCTTCTTTTGGTCTTTAACTTTGTCTTTCTCTTCGTGCCATTGGTGGGGCACCTTGTACTTGACAATTTTTGCATATGACATTTTATGCCTTTATGCTTTTTTTTTTGTTATGAGTAATCAGTGTATTAATTAAAATTTTTTATTTCCAATGCTTACTAAGTATATCAACTCACAACCCTCATTTTTTGAAGTATCAATATACTCTGAACACGTGTATTTTACGTGCCATAATAACCTTACTCCTTTGCATTGTTCATGCTAACAACCATGGTAATGTGAGTAGTATGATACTTCACCAAGTACCATGAACAAAATAGGTCAGGTCGACCACCCCATCATTGATAGGCTGACCACCCCATCATTGATAGGCCGACCACCCTATAAGGGACATGGCTATGAGTATCCTCACCAATGCCTTTTTTGTTTTTGTTTTTTGCAGTTTCGGAACATATGTTGAACAAATGTCCTAGAAAAACTTGAGCTTGCTTAGTACTTAAGATCACATCCTCATTGCTTGTGTATACCCTGATCGGTATGTACTATATGCCCCCCAAGTGATCATGGGTTTAAAAGCCTTGGTCACTTGTTACTTGACCATGCCTTGCTTTGAGCGTTTAGACACATAGTACTATCCTTTTCACCCAATGATGCAAGCAGTAAATGCTTGTCCCTCATTGGTAGTCAGGTGATTGTTTCATACTCAATAGTAATGATACCTATACACAAATGCAGATTGTGTAGCAAGTGTCGATCACGATTTACGTAATCTCTCGTGTACTCGTTATAATGATTGTAGACAGAAGTGTCTAAGTTGGACCATCCAAGTCTAGATGGGCTAATCAAGCCTGTAAGGAGTCTTAGATCAAATTATTAATCGGTCCCTCAAGGACCAGATTCGATTATGATCCAATGATGGTGACTGTTCTTTGGAACAGTCTCTTTTTTTATCATATGGGTCGACAGGTTCCTCAAGAACCAGGGTCGAACGTGATCAAATAATGGTGACTAGTCCTCGGACCAATCTCTTTTGTTGATCGTATAGGTTGATGGGTTCCTCAAGAACCAAGATCGAACATGATCAAATGAGTTGTTGACAAGGTCCTTAAACTTGTCTCTCGTTTGGATCTTATGGATCAATATACTCCTCAAGGACCAAGATTGAACATGATCAATAATTCGGCAACAAGGTCCTAGAACATGTCTCTCATTTGGATCGTATGGGTCGATAGGTTCCTTAAGAACCAAGATCGAACATGATCCATAAATTTGGCGACAAGGCCCTATGACATGTCTCTCGTTTGGATCGTATGGGTCGATAGGCTCCTCAAGAACCAAGATCGAACATGATCCAATAATTTGGCGACAAGGTCCTCAGACCAGTCTCTTGTTTGGATATTATGGGTCGATAGGTCCCTCAAGGACCAGAATCAAACATGATTCGATAACTTGATGACAAGGTCCTAGGACCTGTCTCTCTTTTGGATCGTATGGGTTGATAGGCCCATCAAGGACTAGAATCAAACATGATTCGATGGGATTGACAAGTTTAAAGGACAAGTCCCTCATCAAAAGAAATTTAAAGAATTAAGTGAAACTTAAGAAATTAAATTCATTCATTCATGGAAGCACAATGGTTGTTACACAGATAATTCAAAAATAATACATTTGCCTCCTGTTCGACTATGCTTCTTTCTGCCAAGTATTCAACGGGAACGACATTCAGAGTGTATGCATCTTTGGCACTGGAAACCTTAGCCAAGACATCAGCATTGGCATTTTACTCCCTCGGGACATGTATAATTGAGTATTTCTTGAACTGTGCCAACAAGTCCTTCACCCTGTTCAGGTATTGTACCATCCTATGTCCCTTGGCTTGATACTCCCCCAGTATCTGGTACACTGCTATTTGGGAATTGCTAAATATCTACAGGGACTGTGCATGCACATCCCAAGACAAGCGTAATCCTGCTAATAATGCCTCGTACTCAACCATGTTGTTTGAAGCGTTGAATCCAAATCTGAGAGCACAATGGATACGGTGATTCTCCAGAGTGATCAGTATGATTCTTGTGCCTGAGTTGTGTTCATTGGATGCTCCATCAACATATAGCTTCCATACAGGAGCATCTCCTTCCTTCTCGGTATCTCCATTCTCCGATTGGTAGGAAAGGTCTTTAAGGTTGGTGCCTTCTACTATGAAGTCTACAAATGCTTGTCCTTTTATCGTCATCGTCGAATGATAAGTAGTTCCACTGCCCATTTGAGTAATCATCCTGAGGCCTTTGGTTTTTGAAGAACTTATCTCAGCGGTTGATCGGATAGGACTCAGATCGAGTGAGCTTAGAAATATGGACGCAACTTTTGAGAGGCGATTACTAAACAGTAGGCTAGATTTTCAAGAGGGGGATACCTAGACTCCACCCTATTAGCCTTTTATTGATATAGTACACAGGGTTTTGTACCCTGTTCTCTTCTTTTACCAAAGCAGTGTTGATTTCATGCTCGGTGATTGCCAAATAGATTAATAGTACTTCCTCATATATTGGCTTCGCTAGGACGAGAGGTTGAGTGAGATACTCCTTAGAGGCTTGGAAAGCTTCCTCACAATCCTCGGTCCATTGGATCTTCTTGCTGCCCCTCAGTAAGTTAAAGAAAGGGACACACATGTCCATAGACTTTGATATGAACCAACTGAGGGTAGCTACTCTCTTTGTTAAGCTTTGCACTTCTTTGAATGTGGTAGGTAAATTCATGTCGATCAATGATTTGATCTTTTTGGGGTTCGCCTCGATTCCACGTGAATTGACTATGTATCCGAGAAACCTACCAGAACCAACTCCAAACGAGCACTTAAGAGGGTTTAACTTAATGTTATACTTTCTAAGTATTGCAAAGCATTCCTCCAAGTGTTGAACATGCCCTCCAACTTCTTTGGACTTGACCAACATGTCATCGACGTGTACCTCCATATTTTTTCCGATCAAGTCTCGGAACATGCCATTCACTAAACTCTGGTAGGTGGCTCTTGCATTCCTCAAGATGAATGGCATCACCTTATAAAAGTACAATCCCTTGTCTGTCCGGAAGCTAGTATATTCCTCGTCGGGAGGGTGCATACTTATTTGACTATACCCAGAATATGCATCCATGAATGAGAGTATTTCATGTCCTGATGTTGCATCGACCAGTTGGTTTATTCTTGGTAGTGGGAAGCAGTCTTTGGGGTAGGCCTTGTTCAGATCTGTGAAGTTCACGCATGTTCTCCAATTCTCATTTGGCTTTGGGACCAGCATGGGGTTTGAAACCCAATCTGGGTAGTAGGCCTCCCTTAGAAAACCATTTTCCTTGAGCCGCTCGACCTCCTCCTTTAGGGCTTGAGATCGGTCTTTGTCAAGCAGTCTCCACTTTTGTTGCACTGGTGGGTAGTTCTTGTCCACATTGAGGACATGGCTTATCACAGATGGAGAAATTCTAACCATGTCCTTATGTGACCATGCAAAGACGTCCTGGTTCTTCTTCAAAAATTCTACCAACCGTGCCTTAATTTCCACATTTAGCTCCTTCCCAACTTTAATTACTCTAGTCGGGTCCTCTTTATCTAGTAGGACTTCGTCCAAATCTTCAACTAGTCCTACCCCCATGACGTCATCCCCAAAGCGAGGATCGATGTCATTTCCCTCGCTTTGGGAAACTTGCTATAATAACAAATCTTTGTTAAAAGGAGCCCCCGACTCCAGTAGAGTGTTTCTTTCAACATCAACTTCCATGTTGACAACCTCATCAGTTCCTTCCTCCTCTTCGCAATGGGTTACTACCATGTTGTTTACGCATGGTCCTTTCTTTTCCTTGACCACTGATGCATTATAGCATTCTCGTGCCTCCCTTTGATTACCCTGTACGCATCCTTGCCCTGCGCTTGTGGGGAACTTCAAAGATAAATGTCAGATAGATACTGCTGCATGTAACGCCATTAAGAGGGGTCTCCCAAGCACTACATTGTAAGCCAATGAGCAATCTACCACCACGAACTCCGTCATCAGAGTCTCGTACCTAGGGGCATCCCCCACCGTGACCGGTAGTGTGATAGTTCCTGCTGTTGCTAGGCATTCTCCTGTGAACCCATATATCACTTGGGAACACGGTGTTAGGTCCTTGACCATGAGCTTCATCTTCTCGAGGGATGATTTGTAGATGATATGAATTGAGATTCCCGTATCCACCAAGCATCTCTTCACTCGGGCATTGGCGATTTGAATGGTAAGGACCAGAGGGTCATTGTGGGGGTACCTCATGTGCCTGACGTCATCCCTTGTAAAAGTGAGAGTTTCTCTTTCATACTTCAGATTTTTTGGAGACTGCTCCTCGACTTCCATACACTGGGAAAACTCCCCTACCTCATGTCTGAAGGTCCTAGCATATCGCTCACAAGCATTGTTAGTGTTACCTGCTATGTGTGGCCCCCCACCTATGGTATCCAGTGTGAAGTCTATGGTCGCTGGCTCTAGTGGTGGACTCCTTTGCCTTCGGAATTCTAGATTCCTTCTCGGGGTTTCGGTCTTGACTCGGTACCTCGACATTTTTTCTTGATCGAAAAAGAAACTCTATCTCATCCTTCAATTATTTGCACTCATTTGTGTCGTGCCCATAATCATTATGGAAACAAAAAAACTTATTCTTGTCTCTCTTTCCTTCTGAATGCAAGGGTGGTGGCTTTCGGTATGTTTCCAAGTTAATCTAAGCCCTTTATGTAGTCAGGACAGTATAATTAGTGAACCTGGGCTGGTAGGGCTGATTCTTAGGCTGTTTGTCGGCGGGTGCTGACTTAGCTTTCTTCTCTCCACCCTGCTCGGCACCTGAGGTATTCTTCTTCTTACTGTTGCCCTCACTACCGCTCTGAGGGTTTGTTGTTCTTATCTACCTTGACAGTGGTCGGATGGTTTGTGCCTTTTTCTTCGTTTATGATAGCATCATCTAGCTTCATGAATTTGTCTGCTCGGTCCAAGAACTCCTGCAAGGTGTTGATGGGGTTCCTGTGTATGCTATCCCATAAGGGACTACGATAAATTATTCCTGCCGAGATGGCAATGAACAACCCTTCATCTCCTACTGTTGATGCTTGTTTTGCCTCTCTCATGAATCTTTGGATGTAGTCTTTGAGAGATTCATCTTTCCCTTTCTTGATGTTAGCTAGCTGATTCGCATAAACTGGTTGAATCTGTCTGGCATTGAAGACCTTGCAAAATTCCTTCTTGAAATGCTCCCAGGAAGTGATGGATCTAGGTTTGAATTTCCAATACCATTCCTAGCCTGAGTCAGAGAGAGTGGTAGGGAACACCCTGCACCTATAATTATGTTCCGCACCGAGTAACTCCATCTGATCCTCGAACTTCCCAATGTGTTGTATTGGGTCCTCCTTCCCAATGTATGTTGGGATTTTTGGGGTCTTGTATTTATGTGGTGGTTGAGCAGCTTGGATATTAGCATTGAAGGGACTCCCACTTATATGTGCCATCTCGATATTGGAAGGTTTCTTTGTCAAACCCTGAACAGCCATGACGAGTGCATCTATTTGAGCCTACACTACTGGTGGGATTGCTACTCCAGGTGGGGTAGACGTCTCTGGTACCCCCCCTCCTGAGTGTTGGTCCTCCTGTTAATGACTTCCCTCATATCCTGAGGTTGTGCATCTTTCCCGAGCCTATCGAACACGATATTGGTGTTGTTCATCGGTCCTATTCCCTTGCTAGACTAAGGGTGTAGGGGTGGCAGGTCCGCCTTGCCCTTGTCGGTGCGACCCTGCCCCTGAGCCTCTCCTCCTACATGACTTTGAGATTTTGAGCAGCCATTTCAATTTCTGTCACACCTCTCAGATGCTTGACCTTCATCTCCTGCATTTTTTCGCCTGTCCCTCTGGGAGGGGGCCTTCGGGTTGGTAACACTCTTACTCTGAGATGAAGTGTTATTCTTCTTAGTCATGGAGGAGGCAATCTTGGACTGTTCCTCTTCATCCTGTCTCTGGGAAAGTGGCTCTGACAGATTCTGTGGGGTTTGACTCCTCCCATGGGACTCTCTGTTACTATTGTCTCGCATTCTTGCTGCTTTGGCCTGAGCCTCCCTCACCACCTGAGCAGCGGCTTCAGCGTTAGCTTGGGCTAACTAGGCAATTGCCTCTAGGGCCACAGCAGCCTCCTGGTGCCTCCAGTCAGCTTCCTTCTCCCTCTGGATCATCCTCTAGACCTGCTCATCTATCTCTCGTCGTTGTTGTTCCATAGTCGCCCTCTGAAAGGAAATTTTTGCAGAAAAGGCCTCCTACGTTGCCAGAAACTGTGCCATCTCCTCCTTGTGAGAATCATGTGGATCTTTTGCATCAGGTTGGTCTTCAACCTCAACCTGAGGTTCGTTCACGGGATCGATGGGCTCCTGAGTGGTGGAATCCCTGGGAGTCATCTTCTTTGTCTGGTTGGGTTTTGGAGGCATCGTAAAACTGATGAAAGTGTGTTTCTTGATTTTGTACTCTAAATGAAAGCACCAAAATGTTGACCTGTGAAATTTTCCAACTGTCGTATGTATAGTATACGACACCTTTTGAATGAAATAAATATAATAAACGACAGAGTAGGAATATCTTAAACAAACACACAAAAATTTTATAGTGGTTCATCCCTATTTTGATGAATAGTAATAACCTAATCCACTTAGCTTTTAGTATTGAATTACTCTACAATTACAGTAGTGAACAAAAGTATTCACTCATTTCTAATTTGCCAAGAGTTTCTCCCCAAATATTCTTCAGATCTTAAAAATTCCAGAAAAAGTGATCCCTTGAAACGAAGCCCTTGGTCCTTTATTTATAGTACCCAAGGGCTGTTACATGATCAGTAATACTAGAATTGTGTTTTGGTACACGATTATTAGGTAGATACATGCCCACTTCCCCATGATTATGAGATCGTGGGTTTCTCATTGTTTCTCTAGATTGTGGTAGATAATGAACGATTTAAACCTCTAGCAAAATGTTAAGCTTTGGTTGGTCTATGAGACCTACGTGCTAGGCCCAATGACCCTTCAAAGCTTGGATGCTAGGCTTGATGACCCACTAGGTGCTGGACCTGTGATCTTCTGGGTGCTGGACCTGTTTGATCTCAGTTTGAATGAGTGCGAGTATTTCTCAGTGAAGTGTACCACCTATATAGAATAGGGTGGGCAAACACCCAAGTGGTTCTTGAGCATGTCAAGCCGACCACCACTGGGAGTAAGGGTCAGGTCGACTACCCCTAGGAGCTCTTGGGCATCCTTGGGCTAACCATCCTTAAGGGTTGGGGTCAGGCCGACCACCCCTAGGGGGTTCTTGGGCATGCTTAGGCCGACCACCCTTAGGGGTAGGGGTCAGGCCAACCACCCCTAGGGGCTAGGGCCAAACTGACCACCCCTACGAGGTCTTGGCCTGGCTGACTCCCCTATATGTCCTAGACCTATCTTTTTTACTCATCGGCCTTTTTTCAATACTTCGTCGTTTATCCCTGATTTGTGATGCCACGTGTCACTTTCTCATTTGCCACGTCATCCCCGTATTTTTGAGGGATAACATATGGCAAAATAGAAATAAAGATGTTTGTATCTTCTACTTTTAAAATGAAAGATCTTGGAGAGGTTGATACTATACTATGCATCAAAGTCAAAAGACATGTGGATGAATATGCCTTAGGTCAAGCTCATTATATTGAGAAGTTTCTAGAAAAATTTAGTCATCTTAATTTCAATGAGGCAAACACGTCCCTTGATTCAAGCCAAAAGCTTGAAAAGAATGAAGGGAGAGCTGTAGCTCAATTAAAGTACGCAAGTGCAACAGGGAGTTTAATGTATACTGCACATTGTACAAGAGCGGATATTGCATTCGCGGTTAGTAAACTAAATAGGTTTACTAGCAATCCAAGTATCAAGCATTGGAAGGTTGTAGAAAGAAATTTTGGATAGCTCAAAAGGACCAAAGAACTATACCAACAATATACAAAGTTTCCTAAGATACTTAAAGGATATTCCGATGCAAGTTGGATATCCGGTGTAAGAGATAATTTCTCTACAACATGTTTGGTGTTCCCCCTTGATGGGGTGCAGATTCTTGGGGATCTAAGAAACAAATATGTATATGTCACTCCCATTGAGTACGATTTTGTAGCTCTAACGGCAACCGACAAAGAGGTCGAGTGGCTTAGAGATCTCATGATGGAGATACCAAAAACTGAGGTTGATGTTTCTACGATATCGATGCCTTGTGATAATTAAGCCACTTTTATTATAGTTTACAATAAGATATATAATGGGATGTCTAGACATATAAGTTTAAGACTAGACTACGTGAGAAAATTGATTGATAAGGGAGTCATATTAATTTCGTTTGTCAAATCATGTGAGAACTTAGCATATTTGTTTACCAAACCTCTAGGGAGAGATTTGGTTTGTTTTATAAATAGAAGGATGAGACTAAAACTCATTGACAAATAGATTCTCCAATGATGGCAACCCAACTCAAAGCCCGTATACATCGAGTGTAGAGTTCAATGGGTAGGAACAAGTTGTTGATAAAGGAATAGTTGACAACAGTAATGGCTTAGAGTCCCATCTAGAAGAGGTTAATGTTGGTTGCTACCGGACATGAGGAATAAGCCATAGGCTTTTAATGAAATTCAGTTGAAGAGCAACAAACATCTCTAAATGTAGCAAAGATGTTGTAAGAATTTCACCTATATGAACCTAGAGGTTGAGCCGCCTCTCAAGAAAGTAGGAGTTTTCTCTCTGAATGGTTCATGAATGGATAAGCACAAGGCCATAATGTTGGGATTAGTGCCCTTTAAAGCGTTTGTGTTAAACAATGTTTTATGAAATAAATAATTGAAATGAATTTTTAGCATATATTGATTGTTTATTATTAATAATAGAATAATATTATATCAAAATCAGAAAATTCTCAAATTCATTATTGTGACTACAATCTTGTATTGGTATGAAAAGATTAAGATTGTAGGGAACGAATTTAAATAGTTCACAGTAAAGCAAAGTTATATGGAATCTTTGGATTAAATATTCTAACTACAGTTCACTATTATTGTAACGCCCTGGATAACCAAGACCGTTACACTGTGTGTTTAAAATAGTGCAAGACTCGTTAATCAAGTCGTTTTAACATAAATGTGATTCTAGAGTCAAGAGACAAGTCAGGGTTGAAATATTTTGATTGTAAAATGGTTAATTTTCATTAAAATAGGATTTTGATGCATGGGATCCCAAAAATAAGGTTTACTTGGTGGAAACAATCCTCAAAATTTAATACAACAAAAGCCAGTCTAATGGCAAAATACAGTTTGAGCTCTAGTTCTTGTAATCCCCTCGGCCATGGCGGTCGAGCAGCTGTCGATGTACACTCCGCCCCCAAAGCTCTCCAACTCATGGTTGGTCCAGCTTTCCTTTGCCTTTACCTGTAACGACCCGGATTTTCAAGACTCGATAATGCGGAAATATAAATGTTTTCATTTAACAAAATGTCTCAAAAACCCATAGAAAAAATAACTTTTTAAAAAGTCGTATGGCCATACTTAACATTTAATTACAAACATGTTTTATAAAGATTAGAGTGAGCCTAGTTTAGGAAAATTACACAACATTTCCAAAAATAAAAAGGCTTCCCAAAAGGTCGGTCCACATGTACATTTGCAAGGAAGACTCCAGCGCTCACTGCTCTGTCTTGCCCTTGCACTGACCTACAACATGAAACAACTAGGTAAGCGAAAACGCTTAGTAAGATCAACTTTCAAACAAAGCATGTAGAGAATTAGGGTTCCGGACCCTAAACAATCAATTTCAAGAACGCTAAAGCGTCCTGGCAAACTTATGGTCATGCCTGATAACCAATGATAAATTAATTCGTAACTAGATAAAAATCCTGCACTCAGAAAATCCCAGAACAAGCAGATATATTATATCACAACTATATCTTACCAACAATTATATCCCTGCACTCAGAAAATCCCAGAGCAAGCAGATATATTATATCACAACTATATCTTATCAACAATTATATCCCTACACTCAGAAAATCCCAGAGCAAGCAGATATATTATATCACAACTATATCTTATCAACAATTATATCCCTGCACTCAGAAAATCCCAGAGCAAGCAGATATATTATATCACCAAATAATTCGAGACCAAGGCTCGACAATTTTCAACAATTCATGCGTAACGCGCCCTCCAACATAATTGCTAATCTGTAAAAGAGAATTGAGTCCCCACACTAAGATCTAGCCAATAAATATTCTCATCAAGGGTAACTATCGTGTTACCTAGGGCATCGCTACATATTCAAGAGTGTAATCCAATTTACATGATTTTATGGAGACTTCTATGTTAATCAGTGGTGCTGGTGAGCAGCTGCCCCTAGGGTGTTCAACCTCACTCTATCTTGGCAACCCCTAGTATCTCTAGGCACTCTCACGGAATGGCCAATATTCACGGCTGCTATCCGGGAATAACTTATCAGAGCACTTGCTCGGATTCTAACCGTCCAATGATTAAGTAAGCATGAGGGCCCCTAGGTCCCATTTATCTTGGCGCCCCTAGGTTTAACCAGCTTATCCTCATCTCATGGCCACTTGTCTCGGTAATGAACCGGACATAAATAAAATCAAGCAGTGTGACGGGGATCAACCGTCTAGGATATGACGGACTTCTACCGTTCATATTTTCTAAATCAGCACTCACTAGACTAACGTCTCTAAGCAACTTTCTATGACAGCCTATGTATATGCATGTATCCCTATACTAACATACAAGACAATAATCATTTCATGTTGCAGCCATACAATATAAGTTGACTTACTTTGAGTCCTTAGCGCTCAGCAAGTTTTCACCCTCCAACGTTCAGTCCAGTTACGCTTAGCCAATACTGTAGTTATCCATACAGTATACTCGGATTAATTATGGCACTCATAATTCATTATTATTATTTTGGGCAGTTTGGTCATTTTAATAAAAGTCATTTGTAAGGATTTACAATCCTTATTTGGTTTTAAACCTATTAAGGAAAGTTATACAAAATATTCGAGACTAAACCCTAAGTCTCGGGGAGACCTATCCTAAGGTCTCGATACCTAGGCTCGGGTATCACAATGGTATTTCCCACAATCCGCTAAAAATCTTATTCTTTCAAGGTATCGCTATTAACCCGAACTTTCGACTAGTCGGTTAAAATATGTAAGATTTTAGCCGGTATTATATCCAGAAAATACAAATAAATTCCTTAATTATTTTTAAAGAAAATAAACTCTTTAAATTTTCCTTTTATTTTTCTTAAGGTTTTAATATCTAAAAACCGTTTTAAGAAAATTGCCTAATTTGTCTTAATTAGGAAAACCGTTATAAATTTCTCATCTTGACTAATTAATTTTCCAAAAGCAATTAATCAATTTTACTTACTAGGAAAATAATTTATTTAATTATTTTCTCAAAATATAGGGTTTTAAACCCTCTTTTAATTTATTAACTATTAATAAATTAAATCTCTTATTTTTAGAAAGAATAAAAACTCTTTAATAAAAATAATTCATTTAAACTCAAAGGGTAAATTTTAGTGAAAATATGATTTCAAGACTTACCATTTTATATCTTGAAATAAGCAAAATTTTACTTTTTACCTTATGTTCCAAAATCTCATTTTTACACTAAGTGTGAAAAACCTATTTTTCACATTTTTAACTACATACTTCGTTAGTTCATAACTTGAAATTTACTTACCCAATTGTTACCAAAATTTCCCAATTCCATTTTTGTTATGCCATTTAGGCCTTTGTAAAATCTTAGGTCAAAATGAGCATTTTTGATTGGTGAAATCATTTTCCAACAATGAGGTAAAAATGACCTTATTTTCAAGTCCTTATTTTTTTCCAAACTTTGACAGTTAATAACTTTCAAACCGTTCAATATTTTCTTACCAAATTTTACAGTGGAATAATAGGTTATGCCAGTAATATATCCACAAAATTTTAGAAAAAACTGGGTTCATTTTCCCTATACAGTGGCTGTCCAAACTTGGTTCCGAAAATAAGAATACGAAAAAACAGTTTTTTTACCTCAACTTTGAAATAGCATAACTTACTCATTTCTAAACATTTTTTTGTGTTTCAAAAGCTCAATTTTATGTACTCAATCTCAACAACATCACAGTACAATTAAATTTTATAAAACCAATATACAGTGGCTGGTTGACCCCTTGGAAGTCACAGCTCAAAACATGTTTTGTTTTAGGGTATCCTACAAAACCCTTGGGGGTTTTGGTTCCCATTTTCAAAAATCAATACACATGCATCATAAAAATTATTAAACAACTACCATAACCTTATTACATCACCAACAAGAAACTTTAAGCATTAGATATACAAAATAATGCTTAAAACTAAAAACCCTACAACCAAAATCATCAAAAGTAAACTTTTTACCTCTTTGGTGTTCTTGCTTAAGGTTTGGACCTTCCTATTAGCTTTGGATCCTCCAAAACCTTTCAAAAACCCTAACCAACTTCCCCCAACAACATAGTTAATTAGCTATTTGAAACTCTAAGCTTAAAACTTTACAAAAGCCTAGATTAGTGAAGGTTTACCTTAGGGAAAATACTTCCTAGACCAAGACTTAGCCTCCAAGTTTTCCTTGGTGTTCTTGAGGTTGAATATTGAGAGAACACTTTGAATGGTCTTAAAAAATCAGATGAGAGTGAATGAGAGAGGGAGAGTGGTCGGATTTGGGGGTTAGAATGGCTCACACAACTCTTCAAAATATCACAAAACACTTGAGTGCTTTTCTACCCACTTGCCCACTTGACTTCTTAATTAAAATGGGAGTTAAACTTTATAGAATTGGGTTCACACCACTCTAAAACACCACATGGCTGGCCACCCTTTGCCATATATGATCATTTCATTATTTTTTTAATTTTTTTTTTTATTAAAGGTTAATGAAGGTTTCATAGGAAGAAAAGTCCAAATTGGCTTTTGACACCTTTTTTTTTCACTCTTATTAAGTTTTAATCACCAAACTTAACATTAATTAATTAAATTAAATGTCTCTCACATTTAATTTAATTAATCACATAGTAAAATTTAACCTAAGGTCCATTCATGGAATAAAATTCCCCATTTCGGTAAAATTAGGCATTTAACACAAAATGCCCTAAAATTTCCATTTTCTTTTAGGTTTATTATTTTTGACCAAACTTTAACTTTTATGAATGTATTTTATGCCCAAAATATAATTGCCATGATTTTTCATTTTATTTTCCGAGATTTTTACCCGATCAGGGTTTTTGTGTCGGTCCAGGACCGAAAGTCTTATCTTGACTTTTAAAATCACAAAATTCATATTTTGGCTAGCAATAACTCATGGAATACTTACAAACAAAATATAATATTATTTAAAATAATATTCTTAACCCGGGGGAAAAATCCCGACCCGAGTCGTTTAAAGGTACCCGAAAATGCAGGACGTTACAATACCTACAATTTATAAAGGTTTCGTCCTCGAAACTTAAAACAAATGAGGATACAGCTCCCTCATCTTGTCTTCTATTTCCCAGGTTGCCTCTTCAATGCCATGGTTACACCACTGCTCCTTTACCAATGGCACCGTCTTGTTCCTCAACACTTTTTCCTTTCGGTCTAGTATCATAACCGGTTTTTCCTCATAGACGAGTTGAGGATCCACGCTCAGCTGCTCATAGCTGATTACATGCGAGGGATCACGCATGTATTTTCTCAATAAGGATACATGAAACACGTCATGCACCTTAGACAGGGAGGGCGAAAGAGCTAAACGATAAGCTACTTCCCCGACCCTCTCTATGATTTCGAAAGGTCCAACGAACCTTGGGCTAAGCTTTCCTTTCTTTCCGAATCGTATAGCCCCTCGTAGCGGAGCTACCTTCAGCAGCACATTATCGCCAACCTCAAACACCAGGGGTCTCCTGCGTCTATCAGCATATTTGCGTTGTCGATCAACCGAAGTTTGCAAGCGTTGCCTTATCCGTCGGATGTCCTCTGTAATCTGATCAACCTCATCCGATCCGAGAAACTTTCTTTCACCGGTCTCGTGCCAATGAATCGGTGATCGACATTTCCTTCCATACAACGCCTCATACGGAGCCATCTTGATGGAATCATGATAGCTATTATTGTAAGCGAACTCTATTAGTGGAAGCTTCTCATTCCATGACCCTTGAAAGTCGAGCACGCAGTCTCTTAGCATATCTTCTAGGGTCTGAATTGTTCATTCGCTTTGACCGTCTGTTTGCGGGTGGAAAGAAGTGCTAAACTTCAGTTTAGTACCCAACCTTGTTTGGATTCTATTCCAGAATGTCGAGGTAAAACGTCCGTCGCGATCTGAAACGATGGAGTTGGGTACACCATGCAGTCTCATTATTTCTGCAATGTAAATATCTGCTAACTTATGTGCGCCATAAGTTACCTTGATCGGCAAGAAATGAGCGGACTTAGTCAGCCTATCCACGATAACCCAAATGGCATCGTGCCCCTTGGGAGTGGTTGGTAGACCTGTGACAAAGTCCATAGTGACCATCTCCCACTTCCATTCCGGAATGTCTAAGGGTTGTAACAATCCGGCTGGTCGTTGATGCTCGGCCTTTGTCTGCTGACAAGTCAAGCAGTGTGCCACATATTCTGCCGTCTCCTTTTTCATCCCAGGCCACCAAAAGTACTTCTTTAAGTCTTGGTACATTTTTGTGGTACCCGGATGCATGGCATAAGGAGCATTATGTCCTTCGAAAAAGATCTGCTTCTTGATCGTCATCCTCAGGAACACATATTCTTCCCTTGAACCCCAATACTCCATCCTCGGAGATATGGAATCCTGGTCGCCCCTCGTTCCTCACTTCGTGCATCAATCCTTGAACCCAAGGATCGACTAACTGCCCGCCTCTTATAGCTTCCATAATGGTAGGCTCGATAGAAAGGTTAGCCAATTGACCTACTACTATCTCTAAATCCAAGGTAGCAAGGTCGACTTGTAACTGCGGTGAAATTTCCTTCACTGTCATCACATAAGCACCTGGTTGTAGACTCAATGCATCTGCCACCTTGTTTGCTTTTCCCGGGTGGTACAGAATGTCGCAGTCATAGTCGTTAAATAGTTCCAACCATCGACGCTGTCTCATATTCAATTCCTTCTGAGTGAAGAAATACTTCAGGCTTTTGTGATCAGTGTAGATGTCGCAGTGTATCCCGTATAGGTAGTGCCTCCATATTTTTAGAGCAAAAACCACTGCTGCAAGCTCCAGGTCATGAGTGGGATAGTTCTTCTCGTAATTCTTTAGCTGTCGAGAAGCATAAGAAATTACTTTTCCGTGCTGCATCATCACTGCTCCCAACCCTCGGCCTGAGGCGTCGCTATAAATAGTATATCCCTCTGTGCCATTGGGGATTGTCAGCACTGGGGCAGTCGTCAATCTTGTTTTCAGCTCCTGAAAACTCTCCTCACACTTGTCAGTTCATTCATATTTGACGTTTTTGCAGGTAAGGGCAGTCATTGGTGCGGCTATTTTGGAAAATCCTTCCACAAATCGCCCGTAGTATCCCGCTAACCCAAGAAAACTTCTAACCTCATGCGCATTTTTCGGAGGTTTCCACTGCTTAACAGCTTCTATCTTGGGGGGATCTACTGAAATTCCATTTCCCGACACTATGTGCCCCAGAAAACTTACTTTATCTAGCCAGAATTCGCACTTCGAAAACTTAGCATAAAGCTTTTCGTCTCGCAGACACTGGAGGACCAGTTCCAGATGTGTTGCATGCTCTTCTTGGCTTTTCGAGTATATCAGAATATCGTCAATGAACACGACGACAAACCTATCCAAATACTCTCGAAATACTCGGTTCATGAGATCCATGAATGCAGCAGGCGCATTGGTTAGTCCAAAGGACATCACTAAGAACTCGTAGTGACCGTAACGCGTTCTGAAGACCATCTTTGATATATCCGTCTCCTTAACCTTGAGCTGATGATAGCCTGATCGCAGGTCTATTTTGGAAAATACTGACGCTCCTTGTAGTTGATCGAAAAGATCGTCGATCCTCGGTAATGGATATCGGTTCTTGATCGTCACTTTGTTCAACTCCCGATAGTCAATGCACATTCTCATCGTACCGTCTTTCTTCTTAACGAATAAGATCGGGGCTCCCCATGGAGAATGGCTTGGCCTTATGAACTTCTTGTCCAGTAACTCTTGCAGTTGTGACTGCAACTCCTTGAGTTCAGCTGGTGCCATCCTGTAAGGAGTCTTTGAGATCGGCGCAGTTCCCGGAATCAACTCTATCTCAAACTCAATCTCTCGGTCTGGTGGAATCCCTGGGAGATCTTCAGGAAATACATCAGAAAACTTGCACACAACCGGTACATCCGATGGTTGTTGACTCGTTTCTTTATGCTTATCCACTATGTTTGCCATAAAACCGATGCACCCGTCACTCAACATTTTTCTCGCCTTTATCGCAGAAATCATGGGACACTTCTTTTCTCTTGACGTACCCTTGAACTCGAATGGTTCTTCTCCTGCTGGGGTGAAGACCACTTTTCTGCGCTTGCAATTGATAACTGTTCCATATTTGGTTAACCAATCCATCCCAAATATGACATCATATTCATGTAGGTCCAAGACTAATAGATCCACCATTAGCTCATGATTTTCAACCCAAACTGGTACGGCTCTAACCCATGTTCGCACCAGAATATCCTCACCCGAAGGCAAGGATACCCCACCAATAACAGGCATAGGCTCAGGACTTCTATTTAATTTTTCCACAAAGGATGCAGATACAAAAGAATGTGATGCACCAGTATCCATTAATGCATATGCTGAGGTTTGGGCGATAGAAATCTGACCTGACACCATATCAGATGGGCCAGCTCCTTTGTCGCTTTGTGTAAGCGCATAAACTCGAGGCGGAGCTCCAATTTGTTTATGTTGGTCATTTCCATTGCCCTTGGCTAGCATTCGACAATCCTTAGCAAAGTGCCCTGGCTTTCCACAGTTAAAACAGAACCCGCACTCGCCCCGATGGCGGCGGTTACACTTGTTGTACAATGGCCATTGTTCAAACTCACGTCTCGGCTGTTTGTTGTGACTAGCCATTGCCTGATTGGGAGGTCCCCTAAAAATTGGTCTTGTGCCTCTTGGATTTTTTGTTCGCCCCGAGTTCTGGCTGAACCTCGGGTTGAACCTTCCCCTTGGGCCATTCTGATTGGCCTGAAACTGTTCGGGGTTGTTGGCAGTGTACCTCCTGTCTTCGTTCTTCTGTGGATCTGGCTTGTCTGACATGGCCCAAGACTCTTGGCGAAGAGCCCGTTCCACAGCTTCAGCATACGTCTCTGGGCCAGTTCTACCAGTGTCTACACACCTAGCAATGTCTCTGCATAGGCCCTTCATAAAACTCCAGGTCTTATTCTCTTCAGTGCTCACCTGGTTCTTCGCAAACCTAGACAGCTGGTCAAATTTTCGAACGTAGTCCTGCACGCTCGATGTTCCCTGCTTCAGATTAGTGAACTCATTCACTTTGTGCTCAATCACCGCCTTACTAAAGTACTTGCCATTGAACAAGGTCAAGAACTCTAGCCATTCCATCTCGGCAACGTTATGCCCTTTCTTGGCTGCGTCCCACCAGATGCGGGCATCTTTTCTCAGCATATAGGTCGCGGAGACTACCTTCTCTCTCTCAGTAGTTCCAATGAAGTCGAAGATTCTTTCCAAGATACTAATCCATTCCTCTGCCATTGAAGGGTCACTGCTCCCCTCGAATATAGGTGGATTTTGGTTGCCGAACCTTTCTGATATAGGTTTTGCTCGGGCAGCTCTTGGCGCTTCTACTGGCTGTACAGGTTGCTCAATGATAACCTGCGGGCCAAGGTTTTGTTCTTCATTGGTTGCAGGTGGTACTTCGTAGTTCTGAGAATTGTTGGGTGGTATAGGTAGTCGTCCCAAAAAGGGTGTTAAATCTTTCAGCTTGGAGGGCATCAGTGTCCTCCTGTCTCTTTTGCCCTCTTTCTATTTGAGCTCCCTGCGTCTCCACTAGCCTATGTAGATGGTTCATCTGCTCGGCTATCTCGCGAACTCTATCAGCTTGGTTTGGAGCTCTAGCGGCAGGCGTGTTCTGAGCTCTATCAGCAGGTGTGGCCTGGCCTCGGCCAGCAACACCCCTTCCTCTTTGAACTCTTGTCCTTACCAATTTTTTGATTTCAATCAAAAGCTCTTAAGCGCATAAGGACGAGAAGTTAATATTGACACAGATAGTTAATCAACCTAATTAAGCACACCAAACATATCAAGCACAACAAGCAATCAACATTTTTTAACAAAAGTTAGCAACTTCATTTCATAACCTATACCATATACAACAACGTTTGAAGTTTGGGTTGGCAAGTCTAAGGGATTTACAAAATTAGCCCTAAAAAAAACGGACTTATAACCCTTCTAGACCAGTTACTAATTTCCTTAATCATATTCAAGGTAGGTATATATTTCAAAACTAGGTGGGTTTCTAACACCTATGCAGCGCCTAACACCTAGTCGGTGTCGCTGTCAGCGGCCATATCAGGACCTCCATCTAGATCCTCCTTGAGATCTTCCTCAGTCTGGTCCATCAGCTCCTCATAAGAAATTTCCCCGTCGCTGAGTTCTGCATTAGCCACTTCCTCCACTGGCAGGTTCTCAGCTACAACTACACCAATGTCCTACAACCTAGTCGGTTTGCAAGGTCTTTACAAAAAGTATCAACAAGACCCTCACAGCATAACCTAATCTAAGCTGTCCATCAACATATCCAGCTCTATGTCGGTATCCTCGTCAGACTGCTCGAGATCCTCATCTGGCTCTACTAAAGACTTCCGTCATGTACTGCGTACATTGCCAAATGGCACGCCAATGTCGTCATTCGTACTCGAAATGGCAAGGAATTATCATCGTTAAAGAGTCTATAGAAAATCGATTCTAGGGGAAGGGATCATGGGTAGTTTTCCTATCACAGGGTCACCTATCTCAGGTATATCGACCATAACCTACAATTTATAGAATTGAGGTGAATAAAAAGAAATCAACATACTAAAGGAAGAAACAATACTTACAGTGAGTGCCGGTCTATCTTTGCGAAATGTACATGTGGGTTGTCTACAGAACCGGCTCAACTCGAGCTCTGATACCAACTGTAACGACCCGGATTTTCAAGACTCGATAATGCGGAAATATAAATGTTTTCATTTAACAAAATGTCTCAAAAACCCATAGAAAAAATAACTTTTTAAAAAGTCGTATGGCCATACTTAACATTTAATTACAAACATGTTTTATAAAGATTAGAGTGAGCCTAGTTTAGGAAAATTACACAACATTTTCAAAAATAAAAAGGCTTCCCAAAAGGTCGGTCCACATGTACATTTGCAAGGAAGACTCCAGCGCTCACTGCTTTGCCTTGCCCTTGCACTGACCTACAACATGAAACAACTAGGTAAGCGAAAACGCTTAGTAAGATCAACTTTCAAACAAAGCATGTAGAGAATTAGGGTTCCGGACCCTAAACAATCAATTTCAAGAACGCTAAAGCGTCCTGGCAAACTTATGGTCATGCCTGATAACCAATGATAAATTAATTCGTAACTAGATAAAAATCCTGCACTCAGAAAATCCCAGAACAAGCAGATATATTATATCACAACTATATCTTACCAACAATTATATCCCTGCACTCAGAAAATCCCAAAGCAAGCAGATATATTATATCACAACTATATCTTATCAACAATTTTATCCCTACACTCAGAAAATCCCAGAGCAAGCAGATATATTATATCACAACTATATCTTATCAACAATTATATCCCTGCACTCAGAAAATCCCAGAGCAAGCAGATATATTATATCACCAAATAATTCGAGACCAACGCTCGACAATTTTCAACAATTCATGCGTAACGCGCCCTCCAACATAATTGCTAATCTGTAAAAGAGAACTGAGTCCCCACACTAAGATCTAGCCAATAAATATTCTCATCAAGGGTAACTATCGTGTTACCTAGGGCATCGCTACATATTCAAGAGTGTAATCCAATTTACACGATTTTATGGAGACTTCTATGTTAATCAGTGGTGCTGGTGAACAGCTGCCCCTAGGGTGTTCAACCTCACTCTATCTTGGCAACCCCTAGTATCTCTAGGCACTCTCACGGAATGGCCAATATTCACGGCTGCTATCCGGGAATAACTTATCAGAGCACTTGCTCGGATTCTAACCGTCCAATGATTAAGTAAGCATGAGGGCCTCTAGGTCCCATTTATCTTGGCGCCCCTAGGTTTAACCAGCTTATCCTCATCTCATGGCCACTTGTCTCGGTAATGAACCGGACATAAATAAAATCAAGCAGTGTGACGGGGATCAACCGTCTAGGATATGACGGACTTCTACCGTTCATATTTTCTAAATCAGCACTCACTAGACGAACGTCTCTAAGCAACTTTCTATGACAGCCTATGTATATGCATGTATCCCTATACTAACATACAAGACAATAATCATTTCATGTTGCAGCCATACAATATAAGTTGACTTACTTTGAGTCCTTAGCGCTCAGCAAGTTTTCACCCTCCAACGTTCAGTCCAGTTACGCTTAGCCAATACTGTAGTTATCCATACAGTATACTCGGATTAATTATGGCACTCATAATTCATTATTATTATTTTGGGCAGTTTGGTCATTTTAATAAAAGTCATTTGTAAGGATTTACAATCCTTATTTGGTTTTAAACCTATTAAGGAAAGTTATACAAAATATTCGAGACTAAACCCTAAGTCTCGGGGAGACCTATCCTAAGGTCTCGATACCTAGGCTCGGGTATCACAATGGTATTTCCCACAATCCGCTAAAAATCTTATTCTTTCAAGGTATCGCTATTAACCCGCACTTTCGACTAGTCGGTTAAAATATGTAAGATTTTAGCCGGTATTATATCCAGAAAATACAAATAAATTCCTTAATTATTTTTAAAGAAAATAAACTCTTTAAATTTTCCTTTTATTTTTCTTAAGGTTTTAATATCTAAAAACCGTTTTAAGAAAATTGCCTAATTTGTCTTAATTAGGAAAACCGTTATAAATTTCTCATCTTGACTAATTAATTTTCCAAAAGCAATTAATCAATTTTACTTACTAGGAAAATAATTTATTTAATTATTTTCTCAAAATATAGGGTTTTAAACCCTCTTTTAATTTATTAACTATTAATAAATTAAATCTCTTATTTTTAGAAAGAATAAAAACTCTTTAATAAAAATAATTCATTTAAACTCAAAGGGTAAATTTTAGTGAAAATATGATTTCAAGACTTACCATTTTATATCTTGAAATAAGCAAAATTTTACTTTTTACCTTATGTTCCAAAATCTCATTTTTACACTAAGTGTGAAAAACCTATTTTTCACATTTTTAACTACATACTTCGTTAGTTCATAACTTGAAATTTACTTACCCAATTGTTACCAAAATTTCCCAATTCCATTTTTGTTATGCCATTTAGGCCTTTGTAAAATCTTAGGTCAAAATGAGCATTTTTGATTGGTGAAATCATTTTCCAACAATGAGGTAAAAATGACCTTATTTTCAAGTCCTTATTTTTTTCCAAACTTTGACAGTTAATAACTTTCAAACCGTTCAATATTTTCTTACCAAATTTTACAGTGGAATAATAGGTTATGCCAGTAATATGTCCACAAAATTTTAGAAAAAACTGGGTTCATTTTCCCTATACAGTGGCTGTCCAAACTTGGTTCCGAAAATAAGAATACGAAAAAACTGTTTTTTTACCTCAACTTTGAAATAGCATAACTTACTCATTTCTAAACATTTTTTTGTGTTTCAAAAGCTCAATTTTATGTACTCAATCTCAACAACATCACAGTACAATTAAATTTTACAAAACCAATATACAGTGGCTGCTTGACCCCTTGGAAGTCACAGCTCAAAACATGTTTTGTTTTAGGGTATCCTACAAAACCCTTGGGGGTTTTGGTTCCCATTTTCAAAAATCAATACACATGCATCATAAAAATTATTAAACAACTACCATAACCTTATTACATCACCAACAAGAAACTTTAAGCATTAGATATACAAAATAATGCTTAAAACTAAAAACCCTACAACCAAAATCATCAAAAGTAAACTTTTTACCTCTTTGGTGTTCTTGCTTAAGGTTTGGACCTTCCTATTAGCTTTGGCTCCTTCAAAACCTTTCAAAAACCCTAACCAACTTCCCCCAAAAACATAGTTAATTAGCTATTTGAAACTCTAAGCTTAAAACTTTACAAAAGCCTAGATTAGTGAAGGTTTACCTTAGGGAAAATACTTCCTAGACCAAGACTTAGCCTCCAAGTTTTCCTTGGTGTTCTTGAGGTTGAATATTGAGAGAACACTTTGAATGGTCTTAAAAAATCAGATGAGAGTGAATGAGAGAGGGAGAGTGGTCGGATTTGGGGGTTAGAATGGCTCACACAACTCTTCAAAATATCACAAAACACTTGAGTGCTTTTCTACCCACTTGCCCACTTGACTTCTTAATTAAAATGGGAGTTAAACTTTATAGAATTGGGTTCACACCACTCTAAAACACCACATGGCTGGCCACCCTTTGCCATATATGATCATTTCATTATTTTTTTAATTTTTTTTTTTTATTAAAGGTTAATAAAGGTTTCATAGGAAGAAAAGTCCAATTTGGCTTTTGACACCTTTTTTTTTCACTCTTATTAAGTTTTAATCACCAAACTTAACATTAATTAATTAAATTAAATGTCTCTCACATTTAATTTAATTAATCACATAGTAAAATTTAACCTAAGGTCCATTCATGGAATAAAATTCCCCATTTCGGTAAAATTAGGCATTTAACACAAAATGCCCTAAAATTTCCATTTTCTTTTAGGTTTATTATTTTTGACCAAACTTTAACTTTTATGAATGTATTTTATGCCCAAAATATAATTGCCATGATTTTTCATTTTATTTTCCGAGATTTTTACCCGATCAGGGTTTTTGTGTCGGTCCAGGACCGAAAGTCTTATCTTGACTTTTAAAATCACAAAATTCATATTTTGGCTAGCAATAACTCATGGAATACTTACAAACAAAATATAATATTATTTAAAATAATATTCTTAACCCGGGGGAAAAATCCCGACCCGAGTCGTTTAAAGGTACCCGAAAATGCAGGACGTTACAATACCTACAATTTATAAAGGTTTCGTCCTCGAAACTTAAAACAAATGAGGATACAGCTCCCTCATCTTGTCTTCTATTTCCCAGGTTGCCTCTTCAATGCCATGGTTACACCACTGCTCCTTTACCAATGGCACCGTCTTGTTCCTCAACACTTTTTCCTTTCGGTCTAGTATCATAACCGGTTTTTCCTCATAGACGAGTTGAGGATCCACGCTCAGCTGCTCATAGCTGATTACATGCGAGGGATCACGCATGTATTTTCTCAATAAGGATACATGAAACACGTCATGCACCTTAGACAGGGAGGGCGAAAGAGCTAAACGATAAGCTACTTCCCCGACCCTCTCTATGATTTCGAAAGGTCCAACGAACCTTGGGCTAAGCTTTCCTTTCTTTCCGAATCGTATAGCCCCTCGTAGCGGAGCTACCTTCAG
Organism: Humulus lupulus; assembly: GCF_963169125.1. Classification (NCBI taxonomy): domain Eukaryota; kingdom Viridiplantae; phylum Streptophyta; class Magnoliopsida; order Rosales; family Cannabaceae; genus Humulus; species Humulus lupulus. The sequence goes on from NC_084793.1 coordinate 217,907,526, forward strand.
CAGCACATTATCGCCAACCTCAAACACCAGGGGTCTCCTGCGTCTATCAGCATATTTGCGTTGTCGATCAACCGAAGTTTGCAAGCGTTGCCTTATCCGTCGGATGTCCTCTGTAATCTGATCAACCTCATCCGATCCGAGAAACTTTCTTTCACCGGTCTCGTGCCAATGAATCGGTGATCGACATTTCCTTCCATACAACGCCTCATACGGAGCCATCTTGATGGAATCATGATAGCTATTATTGTAAGCGAACTCTATTAGTGGAAGCTTCTCATTCCATGACCCTTGAAAGTCGAGCACGCAGTCTCTTAGCATATCTTCTAGGGTCTGAATTGTTCATTCGCTTTGACCGTCTGTTTGCGGGTGGAAAGAAGTGCTAAACTTCAGTTTAGTACCCAACCTTGTTTGGATTCTATTCCAGAATGTCGAGGTAAAACGTCCGTCGCGATCTGAAACGATGGAGTTGGGTACACCATGCAGTCTCATTATTTCTGCAATGTAAATATCTGCTAACTTATGTGCGCCATAAGTTACCTTGATCGGCAAGAAATGAGCGGACTTAGTCAGCCTATCCACGATAACCCAAATGGCATCGTGCCCCTTGGGAGTGGTTGGTAGACCTGTGACAAAGTCCATAGTGACCATCTCCCACTTCCATTCCGGAATGTCTAAGGGTTGTAACAATCCGGCTGGTCGTTGATGCTCGGCCTTTGTCTGCTGACAAGTCAAGCAGTGTGCCACATATTCTGCCGTCTCCTTTTTCATCCCAGGCCACCAAAAGTACTTCTTTAAGTCTTGGTACATTTTTGTGGTACCCGGATGCATGGCATAAGGAGCATTATGTCCTTCGAAAAAGATCTGCTTCTTGATCGTCATCCTCAGGAACACATATTCTTCCCTTGAACCCCAATACTCCATCCTCGGAGATATGGAATCCTGGTCGCCCCTCGTTCCTCACTTCGTGCATCAATCCTTGAACCCAAGGATCGACTAACTGCCCGCCTCTTATAGCTTCCATAATGGTAGGCTCGATAGAAAGGTTAGCCAATTGACCTACTACTATCTCTAAATCCAAGGTAGCAAGGTCGACTTGTAACTGCGGTGAAATTTCCTTCACTGTCATCACATAAGCACCTGGTTGTAGACTCAATGCATCTGCCACCTTGTTTGCTTTTCCCGGGTGGTACAGAATGTCGCAGTCATAGTCGTTAAATAGTTCCAACCATCGACGCTGTCTCATATTCAATTCCTTCTGAGTGAAGAAATACTTCAGGCTTTTGTGATCAGTGTAGATGTCGCAGTGTATCCCGTATAGGTAGTGCCTCCATATTTTTAGAGCAAAAACCACTGCTGCAAGCTCCAGGTCATGAGTGGGATAGTTCTTCTCGTAATTCTTTAGCTGTCGAGAAGCATAAGAAATTACTTTTCCGTGCTGCATCATCACTGCTCCCAACCCTCGGCCTGAGGCGTCGCTATAAATAGTATATCCCTCTGTGCCATTGGGGATTGTCAGCACTGGGGCAGTCGTCAATCTTGTTTTCAGCTCCTGAAAACTCTCCTCACACTTGTCAGTTCATTCATATTTGACGTTTTTGCAGGTAAGGGCAGTCATTGGTGCGGCTATTTTGGAAAATCCTTCCACAAATCGCCCGTAGTATCCCGCTAACCCAAGAAAACTTCTAACCTCATGCGCATTTTTCGGAGGTTTCCACTGCTTAACAGCTTCTATCTTGGGGGGATCTACTGAAATTCCATTTCCCGACACTATGTGCCCCAGAAAACTTACTTTATCTAGCCAGAATTCGCACTTCGAAAACTTAGCATAAAGCTTTTCGTCTCGCAGACACTGGAGGACCAGTTCCAGATGTGTTGCATGCTCTTCTTGGCTTTTCGAGTATATCAGAATATCGTCAATGAACACGACGACAAACCTATCCAAATACTCTCGAAATACTCGGTTCATGAGATCCATGAATGCAGCAGGCGCATTGGTTAGTCCAAAGGACATCACTAAGAACTCGTAGTGACCGTAACGCGTTCTGAAGACCATCTTTGATATATCCGTCTCCTTAACCTTGAGCTGATGATAGCCTGATCGCAGGTCTATTTTGGAAAATACTGACGCTCCTTGTAGTTGATCGAAAAGATCGTCGATCCTCGGTAATGGATATCGGTTCTTGATCGTCACTTTGTTCAACTCCCGATAGTCAATGCACATTCTCATCGTACCGTCTTTCTTCTTAACGAATAAGATCGGGGCTCCCCATGGAGAATGGCTTGGCCTTATGAACTTCTTGTCCAGTAACTCTTGCAGTTGTGACTGCAACTCCTTGAGTTCAGCTGGTGCCATCCTGTAAGGAGTCTTTGAGATCGGCGCAGTTCCCGGAATCAACTCTATCTCAAACTCAATCTCTCGGTCTGGTGGAATCCCTGGGAGATCTTCAGGAAATACATCAGAAAACTTGCACACAACCGGTACATCCGATGGTTGTTGACTCGTTTCTTTATGCTTATCCACTATGTTTGCCATAAAACCGATGCACCCGTCACTCAACATTTTTCTCGCCTTTATCGCAGAAATCATGGGACACTTCTTTTCTCTTGACGTACCCTTGAACTCGAATGGTTCTTCTCCTGCTGGGGTGAAGACCACTTTTCTGCGCTTGCAATTGATAACTGTTCCATATTTGGTTAACCAATCCATCCCAAATATGACATCATATTCATGTAGGTCCAAGACTAATAGATCCACCATTAGCTCATGATTTTCAACCCAAACTGGTACGGCTCTAACCCATGTTCGCACCAGAATATCCTCACCCGAAGGCAAGGATACCCCACCAATAACAGGCATAGGCTCAGGACTTCTATTTAATTTTTCCACAAAGGATGCAGATACAAAAGAATGTGATGCACCAGTATCCATTAATGCATATGCTGAGGTTTGGGCGATAGAAATCTGACCTGACACCATATCAGATGGGCCAGCTCCTTTGTCGCTTTGTGTAAGCGCATAAACTCGAGGCGGAGCTCCAATTTGTTTATGTTGGTCATTTCCATTGCCCTTGGCTAGCATTCGACAATCCTTAGCAAAGTGCCCTGGCTTTCCACAGTTAAAACAGAACCCGCACTCGCCCCGATGGCGGCGGTTACACTTGTTGTACAATGGCCATTGTTCAAACTCACGTCTCGGCTGTTTGTTGTGACTAGCCATTGCCTGATTGGGAGGTCCCCTAAAAATTGGTCTTGTGCCTCTTGGATTTTTTGTTCGCCCCGAGTTCTGGCTGAACCTCGGGTTGAACCTTCCCCTTGGGCCATTCTGATTGGCCTGAAACTGTTCGGGGTTGTTGGCAGTGTACCTCCTGTCTTCGTTCTTCTGTGGATCTGGCTTGTCTGACATGGCCCAAGACTCTTGGCGAAGAGCCCGTTCCACAGCTTCAGCATACGTCTCTGGGCCAGTTCTACCAGTGTCTACACACCTAGCAATGTCTCTGCATAGGCCCTTCATAAAACTCCAGGTCTTATTCTCTTCAGTGCTCACCTGGTTCTTCGCAAACCTAGACAGCTGGTCAAATTTTCGAACGTAGTCCTGCACGCTCGATGTTCCCTGCTTCAGATTAGTGAACTCATTCACTTTGTGCTCAATCACCGCCTTACTAAAGTACTTGCCATTGAACAAGGTCAAGAACTCTAGCCATTCCATCTCGGCAACGTTATGCCCTTTCTTGGCTGCGTCCCACCAGATGCGGGCATCTTTTCTCAGCATATAGGTCGCGGAGACTACCTTCTCTCTCTCAGTAGTTCCAATGAAGTCGAAGATTCTTTCCAAGATACTAATCCATTCCTCTGCCATTGAAGGGTCACTGCTCCCCTCGAATATAGGTGGATTTTGGTTGCCGAACCTTTCTGATATAGGTTTTGCTCGGGCAGCTCTTGGCGCTTCTACTGGCTGTACAGGTTGCTCAATGATAACCTGCGGGCCAAGGTTTTGTTCTTCATTGGTTGCAGGTGGTACTTCGTAGTTCTGAGAATTGTTGGGTGGTATAGGTAGTCGTCCCAAAAAGGGTGTTAAATCTTTCAGCTTGGAGGGCATCAGTGTCCTCCTGTCTCTTTTGCCCTCTTTCTATTTGAGCTCCCTGCGTCTCCACTAGCCTATGTAGATGGTTCATCTGCTCGGCTATCTCGCGAACTCTATCAGCTTGGTTTGGAGCTCTAGCGGCAGGCGTGTTCTGAGCTCTATCAGCAGGTGTGGCCTGGCCTCGGCCAGCAACACCCCTTCCTCTTTGAACTCTTGTCCTTACCAATTTTTTGATTTCAATCAAAAGCTCTTAAGCGCATAAGGACGAGAAGTTAATATTGACACAGATAGTTAATCAACCTAATTAAGCACACCAAACATATCAAGCACAACAAGCAATCAACATTTTTTAACAAAAGTTAGCAACTTCATTTCATAACCTATACCATATACAACAACGTTTGAAGTTTGGGTTGGCAAGTCTAAGGGATTTACAAAATTAGCCCTAAAAAAAACGGACTTATAACCCTTCTAGACCAGTTACTAATTTCCTTAATCATATTCAAGGTAGGTATATATTTCAAAACTAGGTGGGTTTCTAACACCTATGCAGCGCCTAACACCTAGTCGGTGTCGCTGTCAGCGGCCATATCAGGACCTCCATCTAGATCCTCCTTGAGATCTTCCTCAGTCTGGTCCATCAGCTCCTCATAAGAAATTTCCCCGTCGCTGAGTTCTGCATTAGCCACTTCCTCCACTGGCAGGTTCTCAGCTACAACTACACCAATGTCCTACAACCTAGTCGGTTTGCAAGGTCTTTACAAAAAGTATCAACAAGACCCTCACAGCATAACCTAATCTAAGCTGTCCATCAACATATCCAGCTCTATGTCGGTATCCTCGTCAGACTGCTCGAGATCCTCATCTGGCTCTACTAAAGACTTCCGTCATGTACTGCGTACATTGCCAAATGGCACGCCAATGTCGTCATTCGTACTCGAAATGGCAAGGAATTATCATCGTTAAAGAGTCTATAGAAAATCGATTCTAGGGGAAGGGATCATGGGTAGTTTTCCTATCACAGGGTCACCTATCTCAGGTATATCGACCATAACCTACAATTTATAGAATTGAGGTGAATAAAAAGAAATCAACATACTAAAGGAAGAAACAATACTTACAGTGAGTGCCGGTCTATCTTTGCGAAATGTACATGTGGGTTGTCTACAGAACCGGCTCAACTCGAGCTCTGATACCAACTGTAACGACCCGGATTTTCAAGACTCGATAATGCGGAAATATAAATGTTTTCATTTAACAAAATGTCTCAAAAACCCATAGAAAAAATAACTTTTTAAAAAGTCGTATGGCCATACTTAACATTTAATTACAAACATGTTTTATAAAGATTAGAGTGAGCCTAGTTTAGGAAAATTACACAACATTTTCAAAAATAAAAAGGCTTCCCAAAAGGTCGGTCCACATGTACATTTGCAAGGAAGACTCCAGCGCTCACTGCTTTGCCTTGCCCTTGCACTGACCTACAACATGAAACAACTAGGTAAGCGAAAACGCTTAGTAAGATCAACTTTCAAACAAAGCATGTAGAGAATTAGGGTTCCGGACCCTAAACAATCAATTTCAAGAACGCTAAAGCGTCCTGGCAAACTTATGGTCATGCCTGATAACCAATGATAAATTAATTCGTAACTAGATAAAAATCCTGCACTCAGAAAATCCCAGAACAAGCAGATATATTATATCACAACTATATCTTACCAACAATTATATCCCTGCACTCAGAAAATCCCAAAGCAAGCAGATATATTATATCACAACTATATCTTATCAACAATTTTATCCCTACACTCAGAAAATCCCAGAGCAAGCAGATATATTATATCACAACTATATCTTATCAACAATTATATCCCTGCACTCAGAAAATCCCAGAGCAAGCAGATATATTATATCACCAAATAATTCGAGACCAACGCTCGACAATTTTCAACAATTCATGCGTAACGCGCCCTCCAACATAATTGCTAATCTGTAAAAGAGAACTGAGTCCCCACACTAAGATCTAGCCAATAAATATTCTCATCAAGGGTAACTATCGTGTTACCTAGGGCATCGCTACATATTCAAGAGTGTAATCCAATTTACACGATTTTATGGAGACTTCTATGTTAATCAGTGGTGCTGGTGAACAGCTGCCCCTAGGGTGTTCAACCTCACTCTATCTTGGCAACCCCTAGTATCTCTAGGCACTCTCACGGAATGGCCAATATTCACGGCTGCTATCCGGGAATAACTTATCAGAGCACTTGCTCGGATTCTAACCGTCCAATGATTAAGTAAGCATGAGGGCCTCTAGGTCCCATTTATCTTGGCGCCCCTAGGTTTAACCAGCTTATCCTCATCTCATGGCCACTTGTCTCGGTAATGAACCGGACATAAATAAAATCAAGCAGTGTGACGGGGATCAACCGTCTAGGATATGACGGACTTCTACCGTTCATATTTTCTAAATCAGCACTCACTAGACGAACGTCTCTAAGCAACTTTCTATGACAGCCTATGTATATGCATGTATCCCTATACTAACATACAAGACAATAATCATTTCATGTTGCAGCCATACAATATAAGTTGACTTACTTTGAGTCCTTAGCGCTCAGCAAGTTTTCACCCTCCAACGTTCAGTCCAGTTACGCTTAGCCAATACTGTAGTTATCCATACAGTATACTCGGATTAATTATGGCACTCATAATTCATTATTATTATTTTGGGCAGTTTGGTCATTTTAATAAAAGTCATTTGTAAGGATTTACAATCCTTATTTGGTTTTAAACCTATTAAGGAAAGTTATACAAAATATTCGAGACTAAACCCTAAGTCTCGGGGAGACCTATCCTAAGGTCTCGATACCTAGGCTCGGGTATCACAATGGTATTTCCCACAATCCGCTAAAAATCTTATTCTTTCAAGGTATCGCTATTAACCCGCACTTTCGACTAGTCGGTTAAAATATGTAAGATTTTAGCCGGTATTATATCCAGAAAATACAAATAAATTCCTTAATTATTTTTAAAGAAAATAAACTCTTTAAATTTTCCTTTTATTTTTCTTAAGGTTTTAATATCTAAAAACCGTTTTAAGAAAATTGCCTAATTTGTCTTAATTAGGAAAACCGTTATAAATTTCTCATCTTGACTAATTAATTTTCCAAAAGCAATTAATCAATTTTACTTACTAGGAAAATAATTTATTTAATTATTTTCTCAAAATATAGGGTTTTAAACCCTCTTTTAATTTATTAACTATTAATAAATTAAATCTCTTATTTTTAGAAAGAATAAAAACTCTTTAATAAAAATAATTCATTTAAACTCAAAGGGTAAATTTTAGTGAAAATATGATTTCAAGACTTACCATTTTATATCTTGAAATAAGCAAAATTTTACTTTTTACCTTATGTTCCAAAATCTCATTTTTACACTAAGTGTGAAAAACCTATTTTTCACATTTTTAACTACATACTTCGTTAGTTCATAACTTGAAATTTACTTACCCAATTGTTACCAAAATTTCCCAATTCCATTTTTGTTATGCCATTTAGGCCTTTGTAAAATCTTAGGTCAAAATGAGCATTTTTGATTGGTGAAATCATTTTCCAACAATGAGGTAAAAATGACCTTATTTTCAAGTCCTTATTTTTTTCCAAACTTTGACAGTTAATAACTTTCAAACCGTTCAATATTTTCTTACCAAATTTTACAGTGGAATAATAGGTTATGCCAGTAATATGTCCACAAAATTTTAGAAAAAACTGGGTTCATTTTCCCTATACAGTGGCTGTCCAAACTTGGTTCCGAAAATAAGAATACGAAAAAACTGTTTTTTTACCTCAACTTTGAAATAGCATAACTTACTCATTTCTAAACATTTTTTTGTGTTTCAAAAGCTCAATTTTATGTACTCAATCTCAACAACATCACAGTACAATTAAATTTTACAAAACCAATATACAGTGGCTGCTTGACCCCTTGGAAGTCACAGCTCAAAACATGTTTTGTTTTAGGGTATCCTACAAAACCCTTGGGGGTTTTGGTTCCCATTTTCAAAAATCAATACACATGCATCATAAAAATTATTAAACAACTACCATAACCTTATTACATCACCAACAAGAAACTTTAAGCATTAGATATACAAAATAATGCTTAAAACTAAAAACCCTACAACCAAAATCATCAAAAGTAAACTTTTTACCTCTTTGGTGTTCTTGCTTAAGGTTTGGACCTTCCTATTAGCTTTGGCTCCTTCAAAACCTTTCAAAAACCCTAACCAACTTCCCCCAAAAACATAGTTAATTAGCTATTTGAAACTCTAAGCTTAAAACTTTACAAAAGCCTAGATTAGTGAAGGTTTACCTTAGGGAAAATACTTCCTAGACCAAGACTTAGCCTCCAAGTTTTCCTTGGTGTTCTTGAGGTTGAATATTGAGAGAACACTTTGAATGGTCTTAAAAAATCAGATGAGAGTGAATGAGAGAGGGAGAGTGGTCGGATTTGGGGGTTAGAATGGCTCACACAACTCTTCAAAATATCACAAAACACTTGAGTGCTTTTCTACCCACTTGCCCACTTGACTTCTTAATTAAAATGGGAGTTAAACTTTATAGAATTGGGTTCACACCACTCTAAAACACCACATGGCTGGCCACCCTTTGCCATATATGATCATTTCATTATTTTTTTAATTTTTTTTTTTTATTAAAGGTTAATAAAGGTTTCATAGGAAGAAAAGTCCAATTTGGCTTTTGACACCTTTTTTTTTCACTCTTATTAAGTTTTAATCACCAAACTTAACATTAATTAATTAAATTAAATGTCTCTCACATTTAATTTAATTAATCACATAGTAAAATTTAACCTAAGGTCCATTCATGGAATAAAATTCCCCATTTCGGTAAAATTAGGCATTTAACACAAAATGCCCTAAAATTTCCATTTTCTTTTAGGTTTATTATTTTTGACCAAACTTTAACTTTTATGAATGTATTTTATGCCCAAAATATAATTGCCATGATTTTTCATTTTATTTTCCGAGATTTTTACCCGATCAGGGTTTTTGTGTCGGTCCAGGACCGAAAGTCTTATCTTGACTTTTAAAATCACAAAATTCATATTTTGGCTAGCAATAACTCATGGAATACTTACAAACAAAATATAATATTATTTAAAATAATATTCTTAACCCGGGGGAAAAATCCCGACCCGAGTCGTTTAAAGGTACCCGAAAATGCAGGACGTTACATTACCTGCACCACGTAGCACCCATGAGCCAAGGCTCAGTAAGAAAACCATAATCAACAAGCATAGACAACAACAAGAGCATATAACAAACTTTAATCCAATGAGCTCATTAAATCAGCAGAACACAAGTATTAAGCTAGGCAACATTAAAGATATACTTTCAAATATATAACTTAATTTGTAATACAAATATTTAGGTGTCGGCGCCCTTAGGCCAAGCCCTCTGGTTATTTAGCTGATCCCGACTCGCTTAGGCCGAGCTGCGTTCAATACGCTTATCTTCAGTCCCGGCACCCTTAGGCCGTATTTTCACATCACACATAACAGATATATATAATTCACAGAACACACATGTCCAATTACAGGGAATCTCAGTCCCATTCACAACCACTTGGGTGTAGTTTTCTTACCTCATGTTTCGAGTGAGAGATAAGGAACAGTTAAGAGTACAATCCTCAGTCCCTAGCCTTAACGGTAACCCTAGTCACAAGCAATAATGGATAACCTTAAAATTCTAATCCAATTAAATGTTTTGGAAACAAATACTAACCTCTGGGACCTCCAAAACTTAAATTAAAATGCTCTAATCTCATTGGTTAACTCTAATGACAATTTCTACAAAATTTTGGGGTTCATTTGAGATTTCGGTGAACTGATCACTCACCACTCTCTGTCTCTCTCTCTCTCTCTCTATAAAAACTACACTCTCTCTAACTCACAAGATTACTAAATTTCCCCAAGATCTTTATCAAGAAAACTTGACTTGTTGTAAAGATCAAGGCTTGTAAATCCCAATCTAATTCCAACTTGTTGTAGATTTACACAATCTTTAATGGGAGGCTAGGAATAGAGATTTTTGGACAACAAATTCAATTTGTGTCAAGCCTTTTGTCACCTCCATTGATTCACATAAAATCATAAAATTTATCATTCTATGTAACTAGTGTTTCTCTCCAGAAGGTCTTCTATATCTCTTGATCTTATTTGTGTTATTCTTTCATTGTGTACATTATTATCTTGGTTTTTATTTCTTGAATTACAATATTCAAATTGTGTGTTAAGTCATAATCCCAACAACAGGCATGGCCCATGTCATGTTGTGCTTTGTGCTGTGTCGGGCCCAAATCGAAATGGTTTGCTTTCCTTATTCAGGCCTCCTTCTAGGCCCATATTTTAGCCTGACTCGTAATTACTCTTCTACTTGATTATATAGGGTTGTACAATAGTCATCCACTATAAAAAAATAAATGTGAGTAAATAGCAGCTAAAAGACCTAATGTTTGCAGAATGTTGTACTTTTAACCTCAATCTTTTTTTTTATAGTAAATATACTCAATATTTTCAAAATGTTGTACTTTTATTCCTTATTTTTTGTGGTAAATATACCCAAAGTTTTCAAAATATTGTACTTTTACACATTTTCTTAAGGGAAAATGTAGGCTTTTAATTATTTTTTAATTTCACTCTTCTATTCTTTCTTAAAATAATAAAAAATTCATTTAAGATTTTAAATTTAATATAAATAATTAAAAACCTATACTTTTAAAAAAAAGGTGATGGAAAAATATAAGTTTTTAATAACTTTTTAATTTAAAATCATTTTTTTATTAATTTTGAAAATTTAAATAAATTTTTAATTTAAAATAATTATTTTGAGAAAGAGTAAGAAAGTGAAAATAATTTAAAATTTAAAGAATAATTAAAAGCTTATTATTTCTCAAAATAATAAAATTTAACTACAAAAGTAGAACATTTTAAAAACACTGAAAACAAATTGGTTATAAAAATAAAACTTGAAAACATTGCGTATATTTACTACCAAAAAAAATATTGGATCTATAAGTACAACATTTTGTAAACAATATGTATTTTAGTCATCATTATATATTAAGATAAGATCATCATATAATCTTGTAATTAGAATGCCTAATCTATATACATAGGATTGTCAACCACAATGTCATCTAAGTGACACACATTTATAAAGTTTCTCAAGTCTAGAGAATCAATAAAATAGACCTAGTCTTCAATTTGGTCGAACCATGTTAAATTCTTGTATTCTTTAGGAGTTTTTTTTTTTGCATAAATTCCCACTTTTTATGATTTTTTTACAGTTTTACAGTCCATTTTTTTTACATTTGTACTAACTCAAGTTTTCAACAATATAATTTTAATGTTTCAAAATTACAAAAATATTATTTACACTAAACATCAACCCACAAACACATAACGTTAAACAAACAACAAGAAAGCAACACGACAACAACCTCACAACAACACGGTGCAACCTATTGTAGCTACAAAAACAAAACTAAAAAACAACACAAAAACAATATCAAAAACATCATTCTTACATTTTAAAAAAGCAATACACTGCAATACAATATCAAAAAAGCAACTTAAATGCAACATGAGAACAACCTCACAACAATACAGTATTGAAAAAATAATTAGACATCAATTCATTGCATTAACTCAAAATAAACTAACAACAAAAAAGCAACCTCAAAAAAAATTTCCCGACATTTTTAAATGTGTCAAAAATAAACTAAAAATATATCTCAAAACAACTAAACATTAACCCACTACATACTAACACATTAAAAAATAACTAAAAAAACAACAATCGAACAACAACAAGAAGTCAAGCCATAGCATACTAACATGTTTTTTTTTTTAAATCAAAATATATCTGAAAACAACTAAACAATAATTAGACATCAACACAACAGTAGAACAACTATATATAAACTTAAACAGCTTAAAAACAACATGAAAACATCTATACATAAATCTAAACAACTAAACTGATTTGGAAAAAATTATCAAAAATTTATTCAATTTGAAATCAACTAAACATCAACCAAAATTATAGGAAAACTAAATATATATATATATATATAAATCAACTTGCACAACAACAATAAAAAAAATTATATATATAAAAAATACACTAAAATTACAAAATCAACTAAAAAAATCAAACATAAAAACACACATAATTTAATTAAACATAAAAAAAAAACAAAAATCAACATATCCATATGTTTTATTCCATTTATAACAAAGCTACACATTTCCCTTTTCCTTTCATTTAAATTATTTCAAATTAATAAATGGTTTATTTGCTTTAAAATTAATTTTTTTTCTTGGGACTCAAGCAAAACTTATAGCTTTTTCTTGGTGATATTATTAACCCACTATCAGCCCATATATAATAATTATATCTCATTGTATTTTTTTTTTTAACGGTATGCATGGCTTTAGTGATTATTATCTCTCTAGATATATAGAATGAATTTTTATCAAGCACTTTATTTTTAGTTTTTAAAGAAAAATAGAAGTATGTACTCACACAAGTTGAAGTACTACTGGTATAGTAGAACAGCTCTTGGACATGCCTATGTTGTTGATGACAAAATAAATAAATAATAACAATATAATATCCAGTGTCATTTGAAAGGCCTAGCATGACTGCACCTCCATAAGCATAAATAAATGAGATTTTTTATAAATGCGTGACTAGTATTTTGTTTTTATTTAATGGCTATATAAAGGTTATACACTTTGGTGTTTTTATTCAATGACTATATAAATGTAATACAATTTAGTAACATATATCACTACTCTTATTCCAAAGACACGTATCAAGCACCATAATCAAGACCATATATATTTATATATATATGATTGGTCGTTGCATGTACAAAAGCTGCCGAAAATCCATTAAAATGGCATATAGCTGGAAGTTGCAGAATTTTACGGGAATTGTCGACACTCTATTGCCTTGCTAATCCATTGTTGCCTTGGAATTGTTCTTCATCTTCTTCACTAATTGGGGGTGGCGGAGGCTTGGACTAGCATAAACAGCTGGTACCTCTCCGAAAAAGGTATTGTTGCCATCTTCGCTGTAACTCCAGTTGGCTTTGTCGACGTACCCTGATGGGCCATGAGGTGTTATTGCAAGCTTCAAAGTCGACCTTCTCCTACCTCATAAGAACGTAATCCGGAAGAAGATGTCATACAATTGGAAAAATAATAACATCGTCATAGAAATGAAAATAAATGCGTACAATCGTATAAAATAATTTTTTTATTTAATTAAGTGTTTTATGTAAATGTCTCTTGACTAAATGTAGCAAAAGTATACCGTTTCATTTTCTGAGCATTTCAAAAGTATTATATTTGTTAGGTTTTTCATAAATGCATATATTTTTTTTTATTTTTACAATCCTTATTTTTTTTTTAAATTTTACCAACTCAAGTTTTCAAAAATACGATTTAAAAAGTTTCATAATTACAAAAATATGATCTCACCTAGACATCAATCCCACAACAATACAGTGTTTAAAAAGCAACTTAAAATCAATTAGACAACAACCTTACAGTAATACACTGTTAAAAAAGCAATTATAAATCAATTAGACATCAATCTATTGGATCAAACCAAAATAAAAAAAAAAACAATTTCGAAAAACTTATCCCTGCATTTTAAAATGTGTAAAAAATAAACTCAAAATATATCTCAAAACAACTAAACATATATCCAAAATAAACTATAAATGACTTGAAAAATATTATCATTAAACACAAATATTATTTTTTTAAATATATATATATATACACACACCAAGGTATACATAAAATAAACTAAAACTAAACCAAAAATATTCTCAACTAGAAATCAACCCAAAATATACCTTAGAACAACTAAACGTCAACACATTGCAATATGATATTAAAAAAGAAACTAAAAATCCACTAAACATCAACCCAATATAAACTAAAAAAATAACAAAAACACATTCTCCAAAAAATTACCAAAAAACAAACTATATACCCAAAATAAACTAAAAATATTACTGCAAATTTACTAAAAAAAAAGTGGCCAAATTACATCCAAAATAAACTAAACATATATCCAAAATAAACTAAAAAAATTTCTAAAAATCAACCCACACAAAAACAAGAAAAATTAAAAATAACTAAACACATACATTAATATCTTTAGAAAAAAAAAACTAAATCATATCTCTAAATGAAATGAGTCACTTACTTGATGTTAATACTTATTTTCATTTTAACTAACCACCCATGTCATTGTCCATTAGCCCCTGACCACATTTTGAATTTTTAATCTGGCTTAGCTCCATGTCGAAAACATAAATGTTGAAATTCTATTTTTTATGATTACCAACTTAATTATTAAAATTAAATAATTAATTGCTAAACTATTACAGAAATGTATAAATAGACACAGAGACTGTTTGAACAGAAACCAGATATGTTTAAACTGTTTATCACCAGAAGATAAAAACGAACATAAGGTAAAGAACACACGAAATTATATGTGGTATCAGCAATCTTTGCAGATTGCTACTAGTCCACGGGGCCATGCCCAGAGAATGAAATTTATTAGAAGAATATCTAAACGATTACAAAACCAAATTGACTTATACAAATAAAGACTCCCTCTTGAATTTGTCGCAACTGTTGTAACCTAAACTCCTAATCAAATTTCTGAAGTACTAAGATCTTGAACTCCCTTCAAATCATAACACTTGCACTTTTCCTCCCAAAAAGTGACTCACGAACAAGACTTCTCCCGAAGCTTGATGAACAATGTTCAAGTGTGTTCAACCTGCACAATTAACACAAAGAAAACAATACAAAAGTACACTATAATAAACCACTAAGAACTTGCTGGACTCAAGTTCTTCACATAAAAAATAGTTTCTCTAAAACTTGAAAAATATTTGGAAAATAATACACCAAGAGAGATGATCAAAAACCAACGACCTAAGGATGATTATATACTTTTTAGAATCCCTTTAGGTCGTGGAAAACAAATCAGAAATCAATCAGTCAATAAATGGAAAATCTTCCAAAACAGGAAAGTCAGAATCTGTTCAAACAGACTGGCAATCCGTTCAAACAGATTCATTGAACCTGGACAGTTTTTAAACCCAGTTTCCTTAAATAAATAAGGAAACAATATATACATTAACTCTGCAAGCTGTACAGACAAACAAATCAGATCAAGAAATAAAATAAATACCAATAATTTCCATTTTCAAGAAAATATATTCTTTTATAGAAAATTATATATTTATTTTATTAACATATAGAGAATAATCTAATTATAAAAAACACATTACAACAAAACAAAAAACTACCCATTTCGAAAAATCTTTTTTAATTAATTTTGTCAATATTGTCAAATATGCCAATAAATGATTTTACAATCTCCCCCTTTGGCAATTGGATAGACAAAATTAATTCAAAAAACCTACAACACAAATGTTAGTTACTCCCCCTGCAAATATGCATTAACTTATAACAAACTTTTAAATGAACTAGACTTAACTCCCCCTCAAAATAAGAAGGTCCAGAGTTAAAAAAAAAAACAAACAATGCAAGTTTAACAAACAAAGCAGGTTTTTGGAAGTATCTACTTTCCCCCTTTGTGTCTTCCAAAGAAGCCAAAGAACCATAAAACAAAAAACAAAAGAGAGTATCAATGGTCTTAGGACAATAGACATAACAATAAGAAAAACTAAACGATTGGATCCTTGGACAAAGTTTGAACATCATCCAACACAGAACGTTGCAGTCCTTCAATCGACATCACTCGAGCAGCCAAAGAATCAACAGAGGCTCGAACAACAGCTATTTCTGTAGCAACAAGTCCTGAATCTGTGGGAACAGAGAAGGATGCATAAGGAATGTCATTCGAGGCAAACTTCAGAGATTGGGGCTTGACTGTCTTGGTTGATGGACCGTCAGTGGCTTCAGTAGGAGGAGAAGAGGCCTTGTAGGGAGTAGCAGTAGTGAGAGCCACCAAGTCTTCTTGATCACGTTGGAGATCTTTTTTCTGCAAACTCAACACTTTATAAATAACTTGAGGAAAATGAAGATTCAAGTTTTTCCTATTACCTTTTTGAAACCCAATGATTTGATCATGGATGACCATAGACAAATTTATACCAATATCGGTCCCCACCTTGTACAAAAATGAAGCCATGTCAAATGAGATAGTTGCGGTGTGAGAAGTTGGCTTCCAATTCGTTGTGGCAAACTTATGGAGGACAGCATAAGTGTAGGTGAGATTAGAGACCAAGATGATTGTATTAGATGGCCATACCATTTTTTACCCTACTAATTCAGTGATAACCGTATCCTTGTCAAGAGTGGCAAGATCATCATCTTCCTCGACATCAAGAGGAAGATGCAAAGCATGGGCAATGTCTTGAGGAGAAAAAGAGAACTAATGGCCCCTAACAAACACTTTACAATACAGAGGAGATTTAGGTTCAATAATTTCATTAGTAAGATTGGCATAGAATTCCTTGACTATTCTATCCACAAAACCAGTAAATTTAACCAGAGAACCTATCCATTTTCGATCTTGAAGCATTGTTAGCACACCATAAGGTCGATGATCACTCAAGACATAATTTCTCTCAATGATAAATTTCCTTTGAGCATAGAGAACCATATCACGAGCATTATCATTATAACAAAAAGTTGAAGAATAGGGTTTGAAATTTACACCTGAACGTTTTGGAGAAGGTGTAGAATCAGAAATAGGTCTCTTCCCTTTAGCCTTGGATGACAAAGGAGAACAACTGGCTCTGAGTCAGATTCGGCTTCTTGTTTAGAGGGGACAATGTCTTCTTGTTCTGGCTCATCAGACTAAGCCTCTGATTCTGCATTGTCAGGAACAGTTTCATTAGATAAGGTGGTATCACGGGTTGCTTCAGATTCAGACTTTTCTTCCTCAGGGTCAGATTCGGAGGAAGACAGAGAAGGGGGATGAGCCTTCAATCTTTTCTTGGCAGCAGTCAAGGGGGAAGAAGACGTGTCCAATCCCAATTTCCTTTTGGGAGCCACAGATTTTTTCTTGGACTGGCTCGGCTTCAAGGGCAGTTTGAGTAACCCAGGAGCAGCAGCTTTGGAAGAAGATGAAACAGATTTTGATTTTGCCCTAGCCGTCAGAGACGAATCAATTGGAAGAGGAGATGGGTTCTTGGCTAGAGAGGGCACCACCACTTTAGATGGTGGTGCAACATCAACAATATCAGCTGTGATGTCAGGAAACACCATGGGGTGCTCATTAGAGAGGGAGAACACCTTCTTGCGCGCCTTGGATCTGCAAGTCTTCCCAACAGATGAGGCAGGTGCTGGAACAGATGGAGGCGTCGTTGACACAGATGGAGGAGGCGATGGAGAGGGCACCTTTCTGGATTGAGAAGCAGGGGTCTTCTTAGAGGAAGCTCCACAAGTTCTCACCATTGTTCCTTCTCTGAAAAACAGCAAACACTTACAGAAAAATGAGAAAAAAAAATTAGAAGAAGAAGAGGTGACTAGAGAGATCGTGGGTGAGAAGAAAAAGGATAGTGTCAAGCTTTTTAAGGACAAAACTTACCCAATTTGGACACCCACGGCAAGAAGAGGTTTACCTTTTTTTTTATTAACAATTTGTTTTAATTAAAAAATAAAAAGGAAACAAACCTTAAGACACACGATCTACATAAAACAACTTACCCTTTTTTTTATTATTTTATTTTATAAAAGGAAGTAGCATAGATATAACATGCCAATACAAAAAAGGTAACCAGAAAAATAACCCCACATGATCTTCCTATTGAATTTTTCCTTTTTTTTTTCTTTTTAACAATTCTAAACAAGGTACAAGACAATAAAGATACAAATCATGGTATTCCAAATTGAGAAAGAATGCAAAATAAAATCCTTGGAAATAAAGAATATATTAAATCACGCAAAATAAATGCATAATTTTACATAATTACCACAAAGATTCGGTCCACCATGAATTTCCTTGTCAATCAAATTTTTATTTATTTATTTCTTTTTATTTTATATATAAAAAAATGCCCAAAAATAAGCTAAACCAAAAATTTCTGCTTTGATCAATGTGAGTCATCCTGATAAGAATAAAATCAAGCAACTGAAAATAAGTGTTAGTGTATACCATGGATAAGAACACTTGTGAAAATAAAAAATTAGAAAGAATATTGAGAGAAATAAAGCACAATTCAATCACAAGCACATATTCTTAAGTGAATCAATCAACATGTATGAGTCTTACACACATTTTTTTTATAAACTGTGTACAATTTTTCTTGCATAGTTTCAAGCATAAGTGTGTGACAGTGTATGCAAGGGAACATTGCCCAATGACAAATAAGTCTTTTTAGAAATTATAAATAATTGTAACCCATGAAGACGCTGTCACACTACACTAGTGGTAGCCCTTTTCTATGGTAGTGTATCCTCTTCATAACTATGAATTACAAAGTTCCAACTTACTCAAAAGAAGGCTTTCACACACTGATGTAGGTAGCTCTATTCTTTCACAAGAGCTTGAAACAATGCTACACAAAAGGAAGCTCAAACATTAAACATTGATTGATTTACTCGAATAGGCCTAGGAGGAATTGATTAAATTTCTCTCAAGAATATACAACCAAAGGCTCATAAACACAAGTCAGATTATCTAGCTTGACACACAACAAAATTTTCAAATTAATTGACAATTTTCTTAAACTTAAATAACACACATTTGATCAAGAGGAAAACACAATAACAAGCAAATTTAAAGAGAACAAACCCCCAAAGATTTTCGGAGGAAATCAAAGAGAACTGAATCAAGAGCTTTAGTGAAAATATCAGCAATCTATTTATGTGTTTCAATATATTCCAAGACAAGAACTTTATTTTCAACTAATTCTCTTATGAAATGATGACGAATATCAATATGTTTAGTATGGGAATGTTGCACAGGATTTTTTGAAATATTAATTGCACTTGTATTATCACAAAAAATAGTTAAAATGTCAAGATCAAACCCATAATCCATCATCATTTGCTTCATCCACAAAAGTTGTGCACAACAACTTCCTACTGCAATGTATTCGGCCTCAGCAGTTGAGAGAGAAATAGAATTCTGTTTCTTGCTGTGCCAAGAGACTAGATTATTTCCCAAGAAGAAACATCCTCCACTAGTGTTTTTTCTGTCATCAGTGTTACCTGCCCAGTCAGCATCACTAAAACACACTAGATTAGGGTTAGTTTCTTTTGAATACCAAATACCATAATCAGCAGTCCCATGAACATATCGAATGATTCTTTTGACAGCTGCAACATGAGACTCCATGGGATTTCCTTGGTACCTGGCACACACACCAACACTATAACTCAAATCAGGTCGACTAGCAGTGAGATAAAGAAGACTGCCAATCATGCTCCTATACAGTGTAGGATCAACTTTGACACCATTTTCATCTTTGGATAGCTTCACAGTCGTTCCCATTGGTGTTTTGGCAATCTTTGAACTTTCAAGTCCAAACTTTTTGACCAAGTTCTTAGCATATTTGTTTTGAGAAACAAATGTGCCTTCATCTAACTGGTTGACTTGCAAACCTAAGAAATAAGTCAATTCTCCCACCATGCTCATTTCAAATTCATCTTTCAGTTGTTTCACAAATACTTGCACCTCATTGTCAGAAGTAGATCCAAACACAATATCATCAACATAAATCTGAGCAATAATTATGTTAGATTTAATATTTTTGATAAATAAAGTTTTATCTACTCCACCCCTTTTGTATCCATGAGAAACAAGAAATTGAGTGAGTCTCTCATACCAAGCCCGAGGGGCTTGCTCCAAACCATAAAGAGCTTTCTCCAACTTGTAAACATGATCAGGTGCATGGGGATCTTCAAACCCTTTGGGTTGTTCAACATATACCTCTTCATTCAAGTTCCCATTGAGAAATGCGGATTTGACATCCATTTGGAACAACCTGAAACCAATCAAGCAAGGAATAGACAATAATAATCTAATTGATTCAAGTCTTGCAACAGGTGCAAATGTTTCATCAAAGTCTATTCCTTCCACTTGTGTGTACCCTTGTGCCACTAATCTTGCTTTATTTCGCACAATTGTACCAAATTCATCAGATTTATTCTTGAAAATCCATTTTTTGCCAATAATATTGGTATGCAACGGTCTTGGCACAAGGATCCACACTTTGTTTCTAAATTTTTTTTCCAATTCCTCCTGCATAGCTTTAATCCAATTTTCATCAGTTAAATCTTCTTTCACATTTTTAGGCTCAATTAAAGATAAGAAACAAACAAATTGAACAACATTACTAAACCTTCTTATTGTCACCATACTGTCTTTTGGATTTCCAAGTATTAAATCTGCTAGATGATTTAATTTAACTCTGGTTAATGGCTCCTTTTGGACTTCATCCAAAATAATATCTGGAAATTTATTTTCTGTCTGTCCAGAATCAGTTTCATCGGATTCGCGATCTGTTGGAACAGATGGACCAGACGTTGCAATAGTAGTATCACTGACACAAGCTTCTTCGAGTTTTTCAGTAGATTCATCAATAAACCTATCAATTTCTTCCTTAGTGGATAACTCAGAAAAATCCTTGGCATCATCAATAACAACGTTAGTCGACTCCATTACAGTTTGGGTTCTCATGTTATACACATGATAAGCCCTACTGTTAGTGGAGTATCCAATAAAAACACCTTCATCACTCTTAGCATCAAATTTATCAAGATTTTCTCTATCTCTCAAAATGTAACAAACACATCCAAAAACATGAAAGTAAGCCACACTTGGTTTCTTACCTTTCTAAATTTCATAAGATGTTTTAGATGTACCAGGACGGAGAAAAACACGATTTATGATATAGCAATCAGTGTTTATTGCTTCTGCCCATAACTGTTTGGTCAATTTTTTGCTATTTAGCATCACTCTAGCCATTTCTTGAAGACTACGGTTTTTCCTTTCTACAACTCCATTCTGTTGAGGAGTTTTGGGAGCGGAAAACTCATGAGAGATACCTGCAGACTTACAAAAATCATCATAGACAGAATTCTCAAATTCTTTACCATGATCACTTCTTATACGAACAATTTTTCTAATGTTGCAATCTTTCTCAACTTTTAATTTCAAGCAAAGAGTTTTAAAGGCATCAAAAGTGTCAGATTTTTCTTTCTAGAAATCCACCCAAGTATATCTAGAAAAATCATTCACACAAACAAAAATATACCTTTTCCCATTTAAACTCTTAATTTGAATTGGACCCATAAGATCCATGTGAAGCAATTCTAAAACTTTCGAAGTGTTTATGTCAGAAACACTTTTATGTGTAATTTTTAATTGCTGACCAAGTTGACAACTCTTGCACTTACCATCAGATTCTTTACCTAGCTTGGGTAAACCACGAACACTCCCTGCATGTGACAATTTTTTCAAAGTTTTGAAATTTATGTGACCAAGTTTAGCATGCCACACATCAGTGTTATTACTCACAACAGATTGACACATAATAGATGGCAGAAGATTGTAGCAATTGTCATTAGATCTAAAACCTTCAAGAACATTCTTGTTTAAAACAAAACAATTCTCTTTATCAAAGTTAACAGTATAACCTTTATCACAAATTTGACTTATGCTTAAAAGATTAGCTTTAAGTCCTTCTACAAGTAACACTCTTTTGATTCTAGGCAACCCTTCAAAGTTAAGAGTACCCATTCCAAGAACATTACCCTCAATTCCATTGCCAAAAGTAATAGATCCACAATGCATAGGTTTTATTTCTGTAAGAATAGACTTGTCACCTGTCATATGTCTTGAACAACCACTGTCAAAATACCAAAAATATGAAGAAGCAGATCTATCATATTCACTAGTAAAACCAGCAAAACAATTATTCTTTTTGATCCATATTTTCTTTGATTGAACATTTTCCTTTTTTTACTCTTTTGAAATTATCAAAATAATTGAATTTTTCAAAATATTCATTTTTGGCAAAATTCATAAGAGTAAAACACTTAGGAAGAATATGACCCTTCCTACCACAAAAATGACAGATTGGAATGAATTTTTCCAATTTTCCATTGGATTTTCCTACTGACTGTGTCCATTCTGTTGGAACAATTCAAGAACTGGATACAACAGATTTCAGTGAAGATGACACAAGAACACCAGACGATAGCATCCCAGCTGAGATAAAGACAGTTTTATTTAATTTTTGAGAACTTGAAGCACCAAGTCCCATATGATTTCTTTGACTTGCATTCTGCATTTTCTAAAAAACGGTAGAACCGGGGTTAAGCATTCTAACATTTTTCTCAAGAGTATCCAAATCTTTAGACAACTTATTAATTTCAACATTTTTTGAAATTATTTCTTTTTCAAATTTTTCATTTAAGTCAGTAAGTTGTTTAATTTCAAAGGATAACTCTTTATTTTTTCTTACCAATGACCGATTCTCAGAACACACTTTCACCCATGAACCATACATCTTTTTGTAAGATTCACTCAAAGACTCATCATTTAATTCAGATTCATCACTATCAGTATTTTCTTCATCTTTTGAAACATTATTCAGGCAAACAATTTTCTCATTTTCAAATTTAGAAACAGGCAAAATAGAAGTGAGAGCGACATTACCTTCCTCATCTTCACTACTTTCAGAGTCATTATCACTCCAAGTAGCAATCATACCTTTTTTGTTCTTTTTCAAGGTGTTTGCACATTCAGATTGGATGTGACCAAATCCCTCACATTCCCTGCACTGAATACCTTTTTTATTAGTTTGAAAAGGTTTAAGAGAAGAAGGATTACATTTTGACATCTTGCCATTGAATTTCTTATTTCCTATCTGTTGACCCAGATTTTGGCCAACTGACACGGAGTCAGAATACACTTGATGTGAATTAATACGTTGAGAAGAACGTGATGACAAAAAGTAAAAAGAACACGATATTTTATAGTGGTTCGGCCCCAGGATCTGGTAATGACCTACGTCCACTTAGGCTGTTATTGATGTGAGAATCAAAGGAGTGATCAAAGAACTCGGGTTCAATGAGTTTCACCAACCTCTGAAGAATAATACAATATTTCAAATGCAATTATACTAGTATCCAGTAATTCGAAAGCCAAAAGTCCCTCTCTTGAGCTATATTTCTCTATTTATAGGCTCAAGGGGGATTACATGATTTAGTTGCCGATTTCTCTCCTGAATAACCGGATATTCAGGATATTCTGTGAGTTAAATTCGGGATCTACAAAGATCTTTACAGTAATATTACATTGCATGCGGAACTATCGACCAGGCTGGTCGCAAGTATGACTGGGCTGCTTACTGCTTCTAATACGACCTCTGGTCGATACACTAGCAGAGTTTCTCCAGGTGTCAGCCACGTGTCCAGGGTTCACTTGCCACGTCATCAATGCCAATTTTTTGGATAACATTTGCCCCCCAAGTTTATTTATTACGAGCAATAAATAAACTTTTGAGCGAACGACTCTTCGATAACCCCGCCTTACGTGTCAGAACCCTTCGTGTGTTCTTGGAAAAAGTAACCTACTCCTGTCTAATCATGACCTTTCGGTTCCCCAGTAATAATTCGACGGCCATTCCACTTCCCCATATTTCGAAAAAGGGAAACTGATGATTACACCTTTTTAATGCCACAGAAAAACTTATATAATATCTCTGAAATCTTCCTTTTCTTTTTACGCACACCACTACTCTCTCCAGAAACCCTAAAACCAGAGCTCTCGTCTTCTCCCAGAAACCGTTCTTCTGCACTTTCCAAGTTCATCTTGAAAGCACCTTGACTTCCGAAGACTCTTTACCCTTCTCAACGATCTTTTTTCTGGTAAGTCTTCGAATCTTTATGTTTTATATTTTCGCAATGCATGCGTCTGTATGTCGACTGTTTGAGCTCATCTGTTTCTGGTTTGAGACGCTTGCGAGTAGAATGTCTTGTGGGTAAAAAGGAGTTACGAGTTAGTTTGATAGTTAGGATCGTACTTTTAGGACGTAAAATCGAAGTAAAATTTTGATCTTTAGGCTAGTTGGAAAATAGGTTTTTCCCGCCCTAAGGGGAGTTGAAAAACTTTTTTGAAAACCTTTTTACTTTCACCCATTGATCCGTTTTTCAAACTGTTCGTGTGAAGAATTTAGTTTTTTGTTAGAATGTTGTTTGTATAAAAGTTTGGCTTTTATACTCGACCAGCGTTATTCTAAAAAGCCTTTAAAAATTCTCCATCCTCACCTCCCCATTCTTCTGTTTGCAGACATTGATGCCAAATTTGTGGGGAGGTGAACGGCCCATCGACGACGATCTTCTTGCCCAGCTGCTTGAAGGCGAAGAACAACCGGCCGACCGAATCCACGAGATTCCTTTCTCACGATCCTCTTCCAGACCTCGTCCTTCTCCTCCTCAAATGGCTCGTTCCAAATCCTCAGGCAAGAGAAGACCTGACTCCGACGATAGTCCAAACCTTCCTGCCCAGCCTGATTCGCAGGCTAGGGTTCCCTCAACTAGCGGTCGAAACAATCCTGTTCCTGACCCTAACATCCAAATTAGAGCCCGCCCTCGCCATCAGAATCTGCCTGATCTCAAGTGGTATACTTCCCCGTCCAGCGTAGTGACCCTTCGGATGGTTGCTAACTATTTCAGGAAGTATCCCCTCACAGGGGTTTCCATCAAAATTCCTGTCGCAGACCAAAGGGCTAACCTCCCCGGAGGTATATATAGTGCCTGGTCTCGGTGTCACATAGAGGCAGGGGCTTTCCTCCCTCTACATCCTTTTTATCAGGGGGTGGCTAATTATTTCGACGTCGCCCCCTTCCAAATTACTCCAAACGGATATAGAATGCTAGCCGCACTCTATATCCTGTACAAACTTAAAAAATGGCCAGAACCTACCCCCCACGAGGTCAATTATCTTTTCGACCTTAAATCCAACCCGCAACAATATGGGACGGGTTTCTTCCACCTTTGTCACCAGGAGACAAACCGGACGTTCCTGAGTGACACCACGCACATATCCAACATGGGGCAGTACAATAAGGAGTACTTACTTACTCTGGACATAACCAGCAACAACCTGGCCTTCGCTCGAGGAGGTAAGTGCCGTCTTTTTCTGGTCGATACTTTTAATCAAGGAGTCTCCTTTCATTTTTCTCAAACTGTACTTTGTCTTTCAGGCCCACGGTTACGTTCGACCCCAACACCAGACATGGTGTTGAGGTCCAATAGACTGGCCAGGATGATAGACGCAGAAAAAAGCGTCAAGTCCCTGGTTACTAATGAAAACCTGAGGCTGTCTGGCCTCTTGGCTCCTCTCCATGAAACAAGAGGATCCGTGGTAGCTGATGCCACTGCCGAGGGGGTTCCCGAGCAGCAACCTCCCGTGTCCCCTCCTCGAAGGAGGCCAACGGGGGTTACAATCAGGGAGCCCACGAGCAATCCTTCCACAGAAAGGCCTTCTGATCCCCAAGGCAAGGGGAAACAAAAGGCCAAAGAGCTGGTTGTGGACTTGGGGGAATCCTCTTATGAGAACGGTAAAATTATTTTGCTTTTAAATAGCTTGCCAATTCCCTGTCACTTGTTTGACGGGGAAGGCAACTTTACATATGCTCCAAATCTAGGGTCAGACTTCTTCGTGCCAGATAGTGAGTGTGTGACTAATAGAGTCAATAGTATAGCGACCAGTAGTTGTAGCTCGGGTATTAACTTTGTGACCTTCTTTTCCGTTGGATAAAGAATTTTCATCTGCCTTTATCTTACCCTTTGCATGTGTTTACTTGTATGCAGACATGGCCACTCCCAATGTCTTTGATCTATATCAGGCTGAGGAGGAAGAGGAAGTTCCTCAGCTTCGGCGAAAGTCGTCAAGGAGACACACCGACGAAACAAGCCAGGGGCCTGCCAAAAAGAGTCGAACAGAAGACCCTCCTAGGGACGTGCTAGCTGGGCAAACTTCTGCTCATCCCCCGGCCCCTGCTGAGAAGCAGACTCCTCCTGCCCCGCCAAACCCTCCCGCTGCGCCCACCAGGGAACAAAACAAGCGGGAAGAAACTCTTGGGGCCAAACTCTCGAGCCATGCCTTACGAGTAGCCAAAGACCGCCTCGCGCACATCGCGAAGAACAACCGCGTCAAAAATGCATTGGTTGAGGCAGAGAGCATGGCGGTCGACCAAATCTTGAACAGGACCCTGAACGAAATAGCCAGCGTAAGTGCTTCTTTATTTCTTAGGCCTTAGTCTTTTATTCTTTGCAACAGGTTCTAACTTTATCTTTTGTCCTCAGGCTTTGCTGTCTGCAACTGCTGCTCGTACCCGCACCCAAGCCACCATCGAACAGGCTCGGGCAAAGGCTATCGAGAGGCACCAGGTGAAAGCGGCCGAGGAACTTTCGGCTGCAGAGGCCAGGCATGCAAAGGAGTTGGAGGCGATGGGTCAGCAGAGGGATGTCGCGGTGACAAAGCTGTCAGAGGTTGAAGCTACGAAGGCAACTATAATAAAGCAGAGGGAGGAGTATCAGGAGGCCAGCCGAGTCCAGTATCGCGAATGCAAGAGACTAGAAGAGGAGCATACGTTCAAGGACGAGGCCATTGCTACTCTTGAGGGCAAAGTAAAGCAGCTGGAGCTTGACAACTCCAAGAATCTGGAAAGATATAAGAGGACGACGCTCCGGTGTTTTTACAACTTCTAGAAACACAATCAGGGTGCTGACTTCGGCTATCTTTCAGAAGATGTTAGGACTGCCAAGCTGGATCGCTGCACCGCTCAACTGGCTGAAGAGGAGGCAAGAGCCAGGGTCCCTGCTTCCCCAAGCATTGCTGGCATAGAGGAGGAAGGAGCTGCTGAGGATGCTGCCAATCGGAATGCTGATAAGGACCCTCCTGCTCCTAGTGCCTCTTGAGCTTTATTATTTTTTTCTTTCTTTTGATTATACGACCCACGGGTCGTGATGTAAGGACAATACCTTTTTTGAATTTGCTGCATGGGCAGCAAACCTTTTCTTTTATTTGAACAGTTACATCCAAGCAGTGATGCTTGCGGTGTAAAAGATTACATCATGATGCTATAACATTTTCATTTATTATAACATTTGTTCGTATGACCGAACTTAGCATAATACTTTGGCTTGATTTGAAAAAATATAAATTTTGAAAAATACTCTAAGTACCTTAACATGCTTTCACTCATTTTGTTCATGTGTTTACATACCTCATGGTACGCTTTGCTATCGATGTGCCTTATATGCCCCCCAAGTGATCGAGGAGCTTTAGGTCCTTGGTCACTTGCCTTGACCACGACCTATTCGAACATTTCTGCTCAGGTGAAAAAATAATACTTGTAATATAGCAAAACAACACACGTAATGAACAAATACTTGTAAATATAAATTTACAAAAGTTGGCAAGAATGACTGGCTGCGCACAGTCCCTTATAATCTCGTATTAAAAATGGACTAAAAATATCTTTACGAATGATTCTAAGATAGAATCTTACATATACGAGCGATTAGCCATACATCGTGGCTAACCCTCTTTGCACAACTTGTGAAAAGTAAAATTTTTATACATGCCAGTCCTTTAAAAAGGACTGTTCACTGATAGTACTTGCGCAGGTGTTCACCATTCCAATAACGTGGAACGAGATCTCCGTTTAAGCGTGCAAGTTTGTAGGTGCCCGGATGAAGGACTTCTTCAATCTGGTAAGGTCCTTCCCAATTAGGTCCGAGTATTCCAGCAGTGGGGTCGCGGGTGTTTAAGGAAACTCGTCGCAGCACCAAGTCTCCGACGTTGAATTTTCTTTCTTTAACTTTGGAGTTAAAGTACCGAGTGACTTTTTGCTGGTACGTAGCAACTCGGAGTTAGGCTTTCTCCTGTATCTCGTCAATCGAGTCTAGGGATTCCATCATCAGTTGGCTGTTCTGGTCCTGGTCGTATGTTAGGCGTCGATGTGAGGGGGGATCTAATTCGACAGGAAACATCGCCTCATATCCGTAGGCTAAGGAAAATGGGGTATGTCCTGTCGCTGTTCGGTGAGACGTTCTATACAACCAGTGGACTTCAGGAAGCTGCTCTGGCCATGCTCCCTTAGCTTCTTCAAGCCTCTTCTTCAGGGTATCTTTAAGAGTTTTATTCACGGCTTCGACCTGCCCATTCGCTTGGGGGTGTGCAACTGAAGAAAAGCTTTTAATAACCCCATGTCTTTTGCAGAAATCGGTGAATAAGTCGCTGTCAAATTGGGTTCCGTTGTCTGAAACTATCTTTCTAGGCAAACCATATCGACAGACAATGTTCTTGATAACAAAGTCAAGAACTTTCTTGGTCGTGATGGTAGCGAGCGGTTCAGCTTCGGCCCATTTGGTGAAGTAATCGACTGCCACGACTGCGTACTTTACTCCGCCTTTCCCTGTAGGTAGGGATCCAATCAAATCTATCCCCCATACTGCAAAAGGCCACGGGCTTTGCATCTGTTTTAATTCGTTTGGAGCTGCTCGTGGAATCTTGGAGAACCTTTGACATTTATCGCATCTTCGTACAAACTCCATCGAATCCTCGTTCATAGTTGGCCAGAAGTAGCCTTGCCTTAGGATCTTCTTTGCCAAACTCTGCCCCCCAGCGTGATCCCCACAGAAGCCTTCATGCACCTCTTTCATGAGTTCCTTAGCTTTTTCTGGTGTAATGCATCTGAGTAGTGGAAAGGAATATCCTCTCTGGTACATAACACCATCGACCAGTATGTACCTAGCAGCTTGCCTTTGTAGAGTTCTGGCTTTGTTTCTATCTGTTGGTAGCGTAGCATTGCGAAAATATAAAACATAAAGATTCGAAGACTTACCAGAAAAAAGATCGTTGAGAAGGGTAAAGAGTCTTCGGAAGTCGAGGTGCTTTCAAGATGAACTTGGAAAGTGCAGAAGAACGGTTTCTGGGAGAAGATGAGAGCTCTGGTTTTAGGGTTTCTGGAGAGAGTAGTGGCGTGCGTAAAAAGAAAAGGAAGATTTCGGAGATATTATATAAGTTTGTCTGTGGCATTAAAAAGTTGTAATCATCAGTTTCCCTTTTTCGAAATATGGGGAAGCGGAATGGCCGTCGAATTATTACTGGGGAACCAAAAGGTCATGATTAGACAGGAGTAGGTGACTTTTTCCAAGAACACACGAAGGGTTCTGACACGTAAGGCGGGGTTATCGAAGAGTCGTTCACTCAAAAGTTTATTTATTGCTCGTAATAAATAAACTTGGGGGGCAAATGTTATCTAAAAAATTGGCATTGATGACGTGGAAAGTGAACCCTGGACACGTGGCTGACACCTGGAGAAACTCTGCTAGTGTATCGACCAGAGGACGTATTAGAAGCAGTAAGCAGCCCAGTCATACCTGCGACCAGCCTGGTCGATAGTTCCGCATGCAATGTAATATTACTGTAAAGATCTTTGTAGATCCCGAATTTAACTCACAGAATCTCCTGACTATCCGATTATTCAGGAGAGAAAATCGGCAACTAAATCATGTAATCCCCCTTAGCCTATAAATAGAGAAATATAGCTCAAGAGAGGGACTTTTGGCTTTCGAATTACTGGATACTAGTATAATTCCATTTGAAATATTGTATTATTCTTCAGAGGTTGGTGAAACTCATTGAACCCGAGTTCTTTGATCACTCATTTGATTCTCACATCAATAACAGCCAAAGTGGACGTAGGTCATTACCAGATTTTGGGGCCAAACCACTATAAAATATCGTGTTCTTTTTACTTTTTGTCATCACGTTCTTCTCAACGTATTAATTCACATCAAGCGTATTCTGACTCCGTGTCAGTTGGCCAAAATCTGGGTCAACATTCTGGTGCTTTCTTTGCAAGCATTGTCATTTCGTTATCACCATCTTCATCATTTGACACTTCTTTTTCAGTGCTCTTGAAAGCTATGGTTTTCTCTTTCTCTTTGGAAGTACTTGCCTTGTCTTTTTGACGAATCTTTTGATTTAACTCAAAGGTACGAAGTGACCCCATCAATTCTTCTACCTTCATAGTACTGAAGTTTTTTGCCTCTTCCATAGCAGTGAGCTTAACATTGAACCTGTCAGGAAGAACTTGAACGATTTTTCTAACAAGAACAGAATCATCAAGTTTCTCACCAAGTGCAAAATACTCATTAGAATTATCAAATAATCTCTCATAAAATTCAGATAGTGTTTCAGAATCAGACATCCTAAGGTCATCAAACCTAGTTTGTAACATAATAAATCTAAACCTTTTAACATCTACAGTTACTTCAAACTGAGTTTGAAGAATTGTCCAAGCATCTTTAGCCGAGACACATGTGGAAACAAGTTTTATAAAACTTTCTCCAACACCATTAAATATGGCGTGAAGAGCTTTATTATTATAACTGGATAATTTTTCTTCTTCTGTATCCCAAATAAGTTCAGATTTTACAATTGTGCTTCCATCTTCACCTTTTTCAGTAGGAGGTGACCATCCAGACAAAATTTCTCTCCATGCTTTCTCATCTTGAGCTTTTATGAAAGCTCTCATCCTAACTTTACAATATGGATAGTTTGAGTCATTAAGTAATGGAGGTCGAGACACCGAACTTCCTTCTACAAAGAAAGACATTTCACACAAAACAAATCAAATGGAAAATAACCACAAGATCTCACTAAGAGTTTAGTGAACCGCTCTGATACCAATTGAAATTCTATTTTTTATGATTACCAACATAATTATTCAAATTAAATAATTAATTGCTGAACGGTTACAAAAATGTTTAAACGGACACAGAGACTGTTTGAACAGAAACCAGATATGTTTAAACAGTTTATCACCAGAAGATAAAAACGAACATAATGTAAAGAACACACAAAATTATAAGTAGTATCAGCAATCTTTGCAGATTGCTACTAGTCCACAAGGTCACGCCCAGAGAATTAAATTTATTAGAAGAATATCTAAACGATTACAAAACCAAATTGACTTATACAAATAAAGACTCCCTCTTGAATTTGTCGCAACTGTTGTAACCTAAACTCCTAATCAAATTTCTGAAGTGCTAAGATCTTGAACTCCCTTCAAATCATAACACTTACACTTTTCCTCTCGAAAAGTGACTCACAAACAAGACTTCTCCCGAAGCTTGATGAACAATGTTCAAGTGTGTTCAACCTGCACAATTAACACAAAGAAAACAATACAGAAGTATACTGTAATAAACCACTAAGAACTTGCTGGACTTAAGTTCTTCACATAAAAAAAAAAATCTCTAAAACTTGTAAAATATTTGGAAAATAATACACCAAGAGAGATGATCAAAAAGCAAAGACCTAAGGATCATTATATACTTTTTAGAATCCCTTTAGGTCGTGGAAAACAAATCAGAAACCAATCAGCCAATAAATGGAAAATCTTCCAAAACAGGAAAGTCAGAATATGTTCAAACAGACTGGCAATCCATTCAAACAGATTCATTGAACCTGGACGGTTTTTAAACCCAGTTTTCTTAAATAAATAAGAAAACAATATATACATTAACTCTGCAAGCTGTACACGATTTCTGGACAAACAAATCAGATTAAGAAATAAAAATAAATACCAATAATTTCAATTTTCAAGAAAAGATATTCTTTTATATGAAATTATATATTTATTTTATTAACATATAGATAATAATCTGATTATAAAAAATACATTACAACAAAACAGGAAACTCCCCGTTCGAAAAATCTTCTTTAATTAATTTTGTCAATATTGTCAAATATGTCAATAAATGATTTTACAAATGTGGGTAGGTTTTAAGGGAGAGTACAAATGTCCCTATGTTATGTATTCAGATGAGAAAAAAATGATCCATGGTTATACAATATACATATGTGGCACATGGTCACATGGCTACATACTTTACGTGGTATTGAACAAATGATCCATTTGCTTCATTATCTTTGCCAATCATTTATTTATATATAAAATGTCTTGATCCATGAATCTTTTATAAACGTCAATCCATATCCTCGCTTACATTCAAAACACTAGTTCTTACTTGCAGAAAAGTCACCAGCAAGTGACACCAAATGGATTTGCAGATTACTTTCTATCAACTGGATGATTATTATATCGGTCTACTTTGTTACAGTGCCTACACGCGCGAACAGTGAAATTCAATTAGCATTTTCTCTCACAATCTCTCTCGTTGCATTGCATATATTGTGTTCGTTGCCAGTAAGATAAAATTGGACCGTTTGCCTCCCAACGATGACAACTCGCTTAAGAAATTTACACTCAAAATCACCAATGGGACAAATTGGCTTGTGTGATGGAATAAATCTTTGATGGAAGTATGAATGGGCATTACAGGAGCAATAGAGAAATGGTATATAAATGTTAATATTTCCATCAAACCGTAGAAACGAAATTTTGTCCGTTAGATCGTAAAAATATAAGTTTTAATGGTTTTGCAGTGGTTTATGTAAATTTCTCTATCTCTTACTGCACTTTTGTTATTTCAATATGTTTTTATATCATCAACGTAACTTAGCCTTGGCTTTTATGTAAAAAACTTAGCCTTGGCCGTTATGTAATGTGTTCCTTTCATTATAATCACTATTATGTTTGCTTTCAGTAGAGCCACAAATCTCATATCAAAAAGTTATATGATGAAGAAACTCCATTGAATGCTTTTGTGTGAATCAACTAGATCTATGAAGAGAGGAAGATGATTAGGCTTCTACACCTTAATTAACTAGCCCTTCTAATGATCTGCATTTAAAACCTGCAAAGGCTCAATGGAGAAATATATTTAACAAAGTTTCACATGGAGATCCTATGGTAACAAATTTGAGGAGAACCTTTTTGGACCAAAACAAAGTAACATAACTAGTAATTTGATACTATATAACTAAGCCCTCCACACCTTTAGTAATTTGATACTGTATCGATCGATATCAACCCTACTTCATATTACAGTTGGCCTTTTCCTTAAAAGTGTATCAACAAAGATCATACATGGATATTTACATCCCTTTACAGTACCCACTTTCTCTTCTCAAATCTGTTTCTATTATAATTCCTTCGACAAAAACCATATGTATCTAGCTAGCTATAAAGAAGTTGAAAAAATATATAGAAAAGCAAAGTCATTGCAGCTAAACAGTTTTTGTTTTCACAACAATGTGCTTGATAACTTAGTTATGGATTGGCGGTGTCTTTCCTGCTGGAGAGTAATCCATAGACACTAATTCATTGCTGTCAATAAGCTCCCGATCGTGCTTTGGTTTTAACTTATCATCATTGCTTTTCTTGCCTATATCTTCAGCTTCTCTCAAAATCCTTGCTGTTAATAGAAAAAAAGAAGCCAAAACTCAATAAAGGCGTTCAGAAATAAACCTCAAAACTTTTGAAGTGTATTCTGCATAATGAATCAAATGGAGGAAAAAGAAAAAAAAAAAACCTTTGGCTGTTGTAGAGAAAAAGAAAAACAAGATGAGAGTTGCAATAAGAAGGCATTTGCATGGAACCATAGCCATCTTCATATCTACTTAGAGTGATTCAATTCAATCTAACTTCGTTCTTTTTTCTTTTCTTTTTATTTTTTTGCATATTAACTTTACAACAACTAGTCCAATTATATAGATGATAAACAAGTACTAATTTTTTGTCTAGAAACCATGACATGTGGTGCAGCCCTGAAAGTGAGTGAGAAACTGAAAATAGTAGTAATTTTGCCTAACCAATTTGATTCATGAGGGTCAACATCAATGTCTCATGCTGTCTTTGCGTGAGGTGGATAGCATGGTGCTCAGAAAATCTCCTTCTAATTGATGCCAAAATAAGCCTTAATCAGTTCCCTTTGAGGTGTTATCTGCCAGTTGGGGGTGTCTCACTTTTGTCTCTATATAGAAATTGCAGTTTTTTTTTTCCTTCATGTAAACTATATCCAAGAATTAGAAAGAGGTTCATTTCAACTCTTAGTGTCTATGAAATCTTTAGAGGGTCTTATAACAATAAATGAATCAGAAAAAATGAAACATATTCTGGCAAGCAAGTTATGTGAAGCATATTTCAGCTATCGTAGACTGATGAGCCAAATTAAAATATCTTACTCCAATAGTAAAATATCTACTTCAAATTAATGGGCTGAGTTCAAAGTGCCCAATAATAGTAACATAAAATAAAAAGAAAAAATTAATGAAGACCAACTAGTTTTACTAATAAATCCCAGAGAGACCAATACATACAATATCAATGCAAAAAGAGAATTTGTATAGAAAATTATACTATACAACATTAAATAAAAGAGGAATAAGTAGCTCTACATATATATAACAATAGCACTTGGGAGGGCAATTTTAAGTGTTTGCGGTCACAATCAAGTATTTTACTCTAAGGAGAAACAGATTAGTGAGTTAATTTGAATGATGAAAACAATGCATTAATGAGTGTAGTGAGAGACAAGAGTAGTGGCAGTGGGCCTGCAATCATTTTCCGATGAAGTGGTGATGGGCAATGGCGTGTACCAAAATCACATGGGCCTGAACCTTTGATGATCATCTCCTTGGTGGGCCTGCCCTTGTCCCTTTAGTCATGCACATTGCTTATACAAGTAAGTATCCTTGAGACAGACAATGATTCGGAAAATTAAAAAGATCAAAGTGGAAGAGAACTTAGAGAAGGGAAGTTAGTGTAGTGTAACTAATATATACGATTTGATGTTATAACTTCTTTCCCATAAGAAACACACATATTATATATGTAAATTTTTAATAATTTACCTTTATTTAATTAATATATATGTGTGTGTGGATGATGGCCGTTATCAAAAGTCATCCCATTTTTTTTTTAAATAATTTGATGGAGATGGATTGAATTGGAGCTATTAGCAGTTGGATTGATTTTGTACAATCTCTCTTAGTCATTAATTTATTATAATTTCATTTTTTATGTGTTTTTTCCTCCGTCTTCGAGAGGGGCATCTAATCTCTAATGTATGTGATACCCAAATGGCAATTTTTTTTTTTTTTTGAGGGGACTCAAAGAGCATTTCGGATGGTGGTAATTTCATTGGTGGCCAAAAATTCTTAAAAGTTACCAATTTATCCTAAAATATATATATATTTTTTAATTTTTTACTCTCATCCATATCACTTTTAACAACTTTATCAAAAAAAATAAAAAATTCAATGGTAGGCGATTCCAAAAGTTGCCCATGGTCTCACATCACATTGAATATTGGCTGTTTTTTTTTCAAAAAATAAAAAGAGCCACTTTGCGTGAGGACTAACAAAACTCACTCAAGCAACACAAGTTGCAGACGAGATGCTCTAATGGCCAGCTTTGAACAATTTGATTTGTACCCAAACAAATAGAGAGGAGAGGTAGAGGTAGCTTGTATACTCGTATATCTTTATATACTATAAATATATAATTGACGAAATTTGTTGCATTTCGTTAGATATAATACTTTTTTTTATTGTTTTACTGTTAATTTTAAAGTTATTTGATTAAGGTAGATTTATTAAAAATAAAATAAAAAAGGTAATAAATTCATCTAAATAAAATAAATAAATTGAAAAAATAAATAATAAATATGAGCCATACTAATTTCTCATCCTATATTTTAAAATTTTAATATTAAAGTATTTAAATTATTCTATCAATTATGTTTTCAAAACTATAATGAAATATATTTATATGCTTAAATTTATTCTTTTTTTCTTTTATTAATTATTTATTTTTTCATTGAATGTATTTTATTTATTCAAACATATATGTAATAGTTAAATAAGAGATAAATATACCTATTTTCTTATTTTATCTTTTAGTTTTTTTTTTGTTAATGAGAATTTACTTATTTTAATTTTTCTAACAATTAATTAAATAATATATATAAATTTTTTAATAGTTTATTATATTAAAATTCATAGGTATTTTTTCTAAAATAAAATTAGAAAAATAGTATATAATTTAAAAACTAGAATGCATCATATATAATATATAATCAAAACATGAAAAATACAAAAATTAAAATTATTATCAACACTAAATTTCAAATTAATAAACAACATCAAATAATTTACTTTTAAAGCATAAAAAAATAACCTAAAATATATATAATTTACAAAAGAAAAATCACACACAAATGAGTCCATATATATTAATGCTATAAATAAATTATATTTATTTTAGATTTTGTTTAGTTGTCTTAGCTTTAGACATAAAAATTGTTAATTAGATACACTTAAAATATAATTTAATTACTATAAAATTTATAGCTTTCAAATATCAAATAAATTATGCAAGTTAGTAGTTTAATTATGCAATTAAATAAAAAAAATGCTAAAGTAACGTAAATGAGATAATAAAAGCACTTCTTCATGTATTTTTTTGATGTTGTATTTGTGGATACCTTTTATACTATTTGAATTATTAAAAAATAATATTAAAAATAGAAAAGTGTCTCTTGTGTGTTAAAAAAAAAAGAGTCTCACATTGATTTGGAATACTCTCTTAAGAGTGTATATTTAGTGGGAGTTCTACCTTTGAATACTCTCTTAAGGGTGTATGTTTAAGGATGTGCCCCAAGGGATACCTAGTTTTATGTGCATGCGTGAGAGACACACACTTGACCATCACGCGCATGCGCCACTGTCGCTGCCCGAGCTAAGATGGCTTGTTGGTGTGGTTTAACATTATGTTTTAATAAATATTTTTTATTTATTAATTAACTTATTCAAAGAAAACGTTTTATATAGAGATTAGTCAAAAGAACGTTTTCTTTTCCCATTGAATAGTCTGACTTTTTAATTTGATAGAAAGAAAAATCAAGAGAGGAGTCGATATATCTATTTTTTTCAATAAAATAAAATATTCTTTCTGAGTTTTTTCGAGTAATAATAGGGTGTACGTAAAACAATGTTCTTGAGTGCATAAGAATACTGAGACAGAGGCGATATGGGCTATTTTATCATGAGGATGTCGTGGTTGATAGGTTGCCTTGCATGATTTGGGTAGAGCCGCGAAATGTCTTAAGCAAAGCGACTAAATCCTCGACAACCCAAAAAAATCATTCGATAAATTTGTTCCTTTTTTTTATTTCTGGAGCAACACTATTCAATTTTAGTTGCAAATGATTTTATTATATTGTAAAAAAAATAATGATTTTATTATATTGTAAAAGAAATATCGCTGATAATGAAAAAAATATACAACTATTTTAATATTTAAAATTTACCATTCACACTTTATTTTATATTTTTTTATCTATATAAATTAAATTACAATTGCAGAACATTTGTATGTGGCTTCCACCACTAGTATAAAATATATGCAAACTTCTTTATATTTTCTCAATATATATGCAAACTTCTTTAATATCATGATTTTTTTTTAAGACTACATTTCCAAAAAAAAAAATGGAGTGATTATTTTGAATGGCCATGGTATTTCCAAGGGGCATACATTACAAAACTCTAACTCTTTGTCGTGCACCCGCCATTCATTAATTATCTAGTTCTTTGAAGTGGTATACGAGCTCACAACTATCTCAAAATTTAACTTGGAGGTTTGGAATTCCCTTATAGGCACTAGATAGCTCCTACCATTGTCTTTAAATTTTCATCGTTGCTTTAGCATGTTTTTTTATAGCCTGTTAAATTAATTAAAATATATTATTGCAGTAAAAAACAACGATAAGAAAAAAAATATATGAACCAAAGAAATACTTCACAAACTTGAATGCATTATTTGTTAGCAGTACTAGAATAATAGGGTCCCTTATGGATAGCTACTAGCTAGAAGTGACCTACTTTTTTGTCCTTTGGACCCTTTACAAACCAGTAGTGAAAAGGATCGTATCTTTTAATTTTTAGAATTTGGAGATGTTCAAATATACATACATATAAATATGCCCGTCACTTGCTTGGTGATTATAAAAACTTCCAAAATGCAAAATTTATTATATCTCACCAATAGAAAAAGAAGGGAAAAAATCATACCTAAATAATTTTTTTTATCTCAAGTCTCAACCTTTTGGTTTAAGCTTCAAACCAAATAATGAAAATGTACCAAATGTTAAAATTTAAAAAAGTATTTGCATTATTGTGACTGGTGCAAGTATCCTACTTTTCGGATCCTTCACATTCCACTAGTGAAAATGGTCCTTCCTTTTAGTTGAGTTTGGGGATCATGTTGGTAAATACAAACAAATATGCCCATCACTTGATTGGGAATAAAAAAAGCTAACAGAAGGCAAATTTTTATTTCATAATACCAATAAAGAGAATGAAAATTATGTTAATAGGTGAAAATGAAAGATGTACTTAGCAATCAATAAGTTAACAACCCATGATGATGATGTACATTTTGAAACTTTTCTGGAATAGTTGTCCACAAACAGTACAGTACAGGGCAAAACTTTCCAAATTTTATTTTCTGTTAACATTGTGTGATGCGAATAGGGTAAATACTCATTTGGTACTCAGTGTTTTATTGAAATACACATTTTGTATAATATGTTTATAACAATGATCATTTAGTACCATATGTTTGTAATTTTTACTTATTTGGTACCCTATGCTGGAATCTGTTCAACTCATATTGCAAAAATTTCCAAATTGCTCATCTTTTTTATGATTTATTTGATTTTAATTTGTTGTTGTTATTTTAAAAATATTTTTTAAATTAATAAAATAAAAATTGTTTTATAAAATAAATCAATTAAATGTAAACTTTTAAATAAAAAATAATATAAATTAATTTTAAAATAAAAATATTTAATAAATAAAACTATTTTAAATAATTAAATAAACATAAATATGTTTAATTCGAAATATAAATTGAAAAAAACTAAAACCAATATTTTAAAAATAATTAAAGTAAACTAAAAACCTAATAATTTTTTTAAGTTTTAATTAAACTATTTTTGTTTGAATTTATTTTAAATTTTGGCTTTTAAGTTTAAGGTGTTGAATTTAATTTTTGTTTTAAGTTTAGGGGTTAAATTTAATTTTTAATTTTTGTTTATTTAAATTATTTCAAAGTTTTAATTATATGTTTTTTGTTTTATTAAATTAGAAAATATTTTTAAAACATTTTAAAATAACAAAAACAAAAAGAAAATCAAATAAATCACTAAAAAGATGGGCAATATGGTTATATTTGAAATATGAGTTGACCAGATTACAGTAGAGGGTACCAAACTGGTACGAATTACAAATAAAAGGTACTGAATGATCATTATTATAAATGCGTAGGATATCAAGTGTGTATTTTAACAAAACAGATGATATCAAATGAGTATTTACGAGTATTTACTCTTAAATAGTCAACTAAAAACTTGACAAAGCAAAATCTATTATTTCAAAGCTACGAAGAAGAAGAGAAGAAAAATGTTATTGTTACACCCAGATTTCGAGTCATAAGAATTGTAATCTCGAAAGACTGGATTCATAATGAATGGACTCGTAATGTCTGGTACGTGTCCGCAACCCAGGCACCGAGCCTGCGAAGCAGAGACGACTTCGAAGATAGTAGCCTCGAGATCCTCACAAGCTCGAAGGATAGACATCGAAGTACGCCTGTTCTCGGGATGGCCTCGGATCAGGGGCTCCGAGCCTGACGCAGGTATGAGCTCGTAGTCACATGATCTCGGGAAGATGCTATAGCTCGAAAGTCGATAAGAGACCTGGGTGAATATGGAATTGGCGATATAAGATAATAAATTTGAACATCTTAGTGAATCATCAATGAGAGACGCGGTCTACATTGATTGCTATAAATCCCCTATAATCAAGGGATATTAATTGTTCGGTTATACGCCCCCTGATCTTCAGGGGATGTTTCCTTGTATATAGGATTACAGGCTTTTAATGCCATTAAATTATTTGCATATAAAGAATAACTTCCCGAAATATGTGGGATAGTATTTTGAAACCTCCTCTATAAATAGAGAGGTTATGCACTATTGTAAAGGACCGAATTTTTGTGATCTTAAGAGAAAACTCTGGAGAATGCATTCTTGAAGAATTTTCAGAGATCATCTTGAGTTTAATAACAAAGACTCGTGGACTAGGCAGAGTTAACTGCTGAACCACGTAAAAATCCTATTTGTGTTATCATATTTCATTTGGCCATAACCAATTATTGTTTTCGTGCTCTTATTTCACTGTCGACGAAAAATGGCGTCAACAGTTATTTACTCAAATTTGGGTAAGCTAACTTTATCATTTATAGTAAATTTTCTTTCTTTTATTTTTCTTGAAACCTTTCATATATTAACATTATATTTGGTGAAAAGGAAAAAAAATAGGACGGAAGAAAAAAATTAAGAGAAAAAGAAAATTGTTACGACTGAAAAAAAATGTTTTCTCTATGATTATTGGTTGTTTGATAAAATTATTTTATACTTGTATGGGATTTTTGGTGACGAAAATACCTAATATTTTCACGATGTTATACTTTTACACTCAATCTTGATTTTTTGCAGGGAATATACTCAAACCCACATAAACAGTGGCTTTGTCACTACTCAACCCTAACAGTGTTAAAAAACGCTTATGTGGCCAATGACTTGTTTAATTTAGATGCGTGTACAAACCTAGACATTTGGATGCGTGTACAAACCCAGACGCATCATTTTTTGAATATTAATTGCAAAAAAAAAAAGTTTTCTAGTGGCAAAAATCCATATGCTTCCTTTATACCCACATTTCATGTAGAAAAAGCAAACCCACACTCAAAGTTTTTTCTGAAACTCATTTCTTGAGACTCTATAGATTACGATTGGGAAGATCACAAATGACAATGAGTAGGAGCAGGAGGAGGAGGAATTGAAAAAAATGTCAGTGCTTAGGACTGAGGACGAAGAACCCCCTAAATATGGTAAGTCACGAACGAAATAAGCTAAGCTTAATGCCAATGTTTTTTTGGGTTTTTCTTGTTATTGAAAATAGGGCATTTTTTTAGGAATGAAATGGTTTCGTTTGTATATGGGTTTAGGTGAGGGTTTTTATAGTTGCTAGGGAAAAAAATGTTATATTTTTTATTTGTTTTTAGGTAGTTAGACATTTATGTCTTCCGCGGAGAAAGATTTACTTTGGAATCTTTTTTTGGACCTGTATGCTGAGC
The DNA here is from genome assembly GCF_963169125.1 of Humulus lupulus. NCBI lineage: Eukaryota > Viridiplantae > Streptophyta > Magnoliopsida > Rosales > Cannabaceae > Humulus > Humulus lupulus. Next base: position 217,948,854 of record NC_084793.1, read on the forward strand.
AAGTGGGGTTCACTTGCCTGTTTGACTGTGTTGTGCATGTTCTTTTGTGGGAGAATCTTTGTTTTATTTGGGTAATGTGCTTTGTCCTTGTTGTACCCTGGTTTTAGCACAAGTTCACTCACACAGCTAGGGTACACCTAGGAGGTAAATACGTAGAAAGATAACCAAGTAGAATATCTGATTATTAACAATGTGAGCAGCTCAAGATTCAAAATTACAAGCTAAGAGTAAGAAAGCTGTCAAACACGAGTTCGGAGTCAGATAACAGTCAAAGCACGAGCTCGAGTGAGATATGCAGCTCGTGATGACTTAGACATAACGCATACTAAAGGATCCCAAGAGTCAGGGACTCTTTATACGCTCATTACTGACCAGGTTGTATCATATTTATGTCATTTATTACCTGAGATAACAGGAACGTATTTATTATGTTATCAAACCATATCCTAGTGTAAATGGGAATAATATGTATTTAATTATATACCATATGTATAATTACGCGGTTTGTTTACACGGTGATTAGTGGTGAAAGTATACATTTATTGATTTTAATAGTTAAAATAAATTAAGTTTAAATTAATATTTTCATTGAATTAATATAATTTATTTTATAAATGAAAATATTTGATTATGACTTAATTTATTGTTATTTTATAGGAATTTGTTTACCCAAAAAAGATTCATCTGATGACGTGGTAAAACTAGTATTCACATGGGATGTGCGTGACTATTTAAGTGGTTACACTCTGGTAGACCATCGACCAGAAGAGAATTCACTTGGTAGAAGGCATATTTCGTAGTCGACCAGGGCTGGTCGTAGTATATCAGATATTTTCTAAAGATATTTCATCTTGCATTTATGTAATAATTGTAATTTCCATTATTGAGATATGCTTGTATTAAATGTAATCAAGGCCCATCTGCCCATAAGCAGATCCTTGAGCCTATAAATAAGACTCAAAGGGTTCATGAGAAGGATCTTTTTGGATCTTTGGAGAGAGAGAATTATTGTGTTTTATGCAACACTTTGTATCTTTTGTTGAGCTTGTGAAACTCGGTAAACCCTAGTTTACTAATCGCGGGTTTTCATTACATTAATAATAACACTAAGTGGACGTAGGTCATTACCATCACTTGGGGCCGAACCACTATAAATCTTTGTGTCATTTGTCTTTTTGGCTTGAATTCATCTTACTTTTGTTGTTTTACTTGACTCTGTGTCATTGACCAAATCGAGGGTCAACATTTTGGTTCATTCATTGAGAGTCAAACTCAAGACCTCCAAGAAGAAAAAATGGTGAAAACAACTTAGGAAAACTGGGCAAACTTCTGGTAATGCACCAACCCAACCTCATCCAGAAGGAGTGGCTGAGGATAAGCCACAAGTGGAACTAGAAGAGGAGGAGATGGATGCTGAAACTTTGAGAATGACTCTGATTGTGCTGCAAGAAGAATTAGCCAATTTGAGGGCTAATATAGAGAATGTGGCTAAAACAATGGTGTTGCAGCAAAGGGAGATTGATAGGCAGCGCTAAGAGCTGAATGAGGGGCAGGCTGATATGGACCACTGGCAGAGGGATGCCACTGCCGCCTTGGAGGCAGCCATTCAGCTGCCACAAGGACAACCTGCACTTGCCTCCCAACCAGATCAGCCACCTAGTACTCACCCACAACAAAATCCACAATCAGATCATCCACAACATTGCCACAATCTACCACAATTGGCAAACCCTCAGAGGCTAGAGCAACCCCATGCTGCTCAACAGAAGAGGCCATTCTAAGATCCTGAGCAACAACCACCATCTCGTGCTGGTCAAGATAACCCCCATCAGTAAAGGCAGAATAGGGTCGGAAAACATCCTAGAAGCCCTACACGCCAGACTATTGAGGAACAAAACCCTCCGAGCAGAGGACAGCTTCTTTCTACAAGAAAAAGACAGGTGGAGTCAGGCTCTGCAATCAGGGGTCCACCATGACATAATAATGCCAGGGGACCTACCGACCAACGCAGGCCTCCACCTATCAGTCAGGACATTCTGGTAAGGAGAGAGGGAAATAGTGCGAACAGAAGGACGCACCGTCATCGGTCACAATTTAGAGATGGTCATGATTATAATGAGGCGGATTCTGGCAAGAGGAATGCTGATCGGTGGCAAGAAGAGAGGGGTGAAGAGTAGAACCCTCCACCAAGGGAGAACCGACCAATAAGCCAAAATGTTGGGGGACAACCTAAACAGGCCAATGTCTTTGATCGACTGGGCGCGAGCGAGCAAATGTGTAGAGAGGAAGATCTAAGGGACGTTCTCAATGATAGAAGGGAAAGACACGATGAGTACTTCCCCCCAGCACCAGTCGCTCCAATAGTACCAGATGTTGTACAGGCCTAACTCGATGCTTTAAATCAGGTCGTCCAGCAACTAGTTAGGAACCGAACATCCCATATAGAATTTGATCGGAGAAAGGGCACTCCATTTGTGCAAAGAATCGCTATGGCAGAGACTCCAAGAAAATTTAAAATGCCGGTCTTGCCCAACTTCACTGGGTTAGAAGATCCTGTATCTCATGTTAACAAATTCGAGATACAGATGGACATCCAAAAGGTGTCAGATGATGCTCAGTGAATAATTTTTCAGGAAACTTTATCAGAAACTGTCCAGGAGTGGTTTTTCAAATTCCCTCCGCCCAGTATAGTTTCTTGGGAAATGTTCGTAAATGAGTTTTATGGAGCGTTCTATGTTGGCCGGGTACATCCAACCGAGACCAATCAGCTAGTCAAAATATGCCTGAAGGAATGAGAAACTCTGAAGGGGTGTGTTCAACGATTCATGCGAGCAGCTGCTGGGGCCAAGACAGTTGGGGATGAAGGAAAGATGATGGCTTTTACTGCTGGGATACGACGACACTCATCCCTTTGGAATAGTTTGCGGAAGAATGCAGTAAAGAGTACTCAGGAATTTCTGGATCGAGCATAAAGGTATATCAAGCTCGAGGAAGCCATTGCCAATGAAGGAAAGTCTCCCACAAACGAACAGGGCCTGAAAGAATCTCCCACCAAAGGCGCCAATGATTCTGGGAAAACCAATGGCAACGACAAAAATAATGGGAAGAATGGGGGAAAAAGGGTGAACCATGAGCCGACGACATCTAATAACAAGCGCCCAAAAAAAAATAGATACGAGCCGAGATTCACCAATTATACAACCCTAGTCGATAGCCGATCGGAGGTGTACCAGACCACTCACAATACTGTTCCCTTCAGGCGACCAGCCCCAATCAGGAAAGATATATCCAAGAGAGATACTACCAAGTTTTGTCGTTTTCATAACGACCATGGCCATGACACCAACGAGTGCAACAAGATTAAGGATGAGATTGAGTTCCTTATCAGACAAGGACACATGAGGAGGTACGTGCAGGCAGCTAAAGGTTCTCAGTGAGAGGCTCAAGGAGGCAGCGAGTAGGAACCTGTACGCAAACGCTTGCCCCCTTTACATCCAGCTCCAGTTGCTGGTACATTGCTGACCATTTGCGGAGGACCACACATAGCAGGTGATAGTGGGAAGGCGAGGGAAAGATATTCCCGAACCTTACGTCACGACCAGGATATTGAGATGCTGAAGGTAGAGGAGCGAACTCCCAAAAAATCTCGAACAGAGGAAGAATCGATAACCTTATCCGAGCTAGACACTCAGCATGTTCGATTTCCCCATTCAGATCCTCTGGTCGTGGATGTCCAGATCGCCAATATGATGGTCAAGTGAGTGTTAGTTGATACAGGAAGCTTAGTCAACATTTTGTATAAATCTTCACTGCAGAGAATGAAATTGTTAGTGCGAGATTTGGAACCATGCAACCAAACCATTTATGGTTTTTCCGGTGAAGGCCTCGCACCAACTGGGTCGATCAGGCTCCCAGTCATAGTAGGGGCTACACCTGCGAATAAGACATTACTCGCTACTTTCGTAGTAGTTGATTGTCCATCTGTATTTAACGCTGTGATTGGAATGTCTATTTTAGTCAATCTGCGACCAATAACCTTGGTTTGGCACTTGGCCATGAATTTTCCAACCGACGCAGGAGTGGGATGGGTGTTAGGAAACCAACGAGAAGTGCGAGAATGTTATAATTCCTCGATCACCAAGGCAAAAATAGGCCGATCGGGGGAAAAAGCTGAGAAAAGGTTGTTTTTGGCAAACGAAGTACAAGCCTAATCAGGTGAACAGGTCACCAAATAGGGTGGTTCCCAAAGTGAGGATAGAGACTTAGATCCTCGCTTTGGGGAATTTTGAAGAAAATGTTGGACCCATGGAGGACCTCGAGGAGGTCCAATTAGAAGAAGCAGATTCGACCAGGGTTGTGAAGGTCGGTACAATCTCAGAGACAACAACAAAAAACAAACTGGTGGAATTTTTGAAGGTGAACCAGGAGGTGTTTGCCTGGTCACATTAATATATGGTTGGGATAGACCCAGTGGTGATCAACCATGTCTTAAATATAGACAAAAACTTTCCACTTGTACAACAAAAAAGAAGGTTGCTTGACAAAGACAGATCAAAAGCCCTAAATGATGAAGTCGAGAAGCTGAAGGAAAATGGATTCATCAGGGTAGCGTTTTATCCATCTTGGGTCTCCAATCCTGTACTAGTTCCCAAGACTAATGGCAAGTGGAGGACATGCGTGGATTTCACAGACCTTAATAAAGTCTGCCCGAAGGATTGTTTCCCACTCCCAAGGATAGATCAGCTGGTCGATGCTACATCAGGGCATGAAATTTTATCATTCATGGACGCATACTCTGGGTACAATCAGATTAGTATGCATCAACCTGATGAGGAACACACTAGCTTTCGAACAGATACAAGACTTTACTGTTACAAAGTAATGCCCTTCGGTTTGAAAAACGCTGGTGCGACTTACCAGCGATTGGTCAACCATATGTTCAAAGAGATGATCGGCGTTAGCATGGAAGTATATGTCGATGACATGCTAGTTAAGTCAAAGAAAGCTGAAGAACACATCAAGGACCTGCGAGAATGCTTCAACATCTTGAACAAATATCAGATGAAGCTGAACCACCTCAAGTGTTCCTTTAGCGTTGGATCAGGAAATTTTTTGGGATTCATAGTTAACTCACGAGGAATCGAAGCTAATCTCGAAAAGATTCAAGCACTGATCAAGATGCAATCTCCTGCAAAGATTAAAGATGTTCAAAGCCTAACTGGGAGGATCGTCGGCCTGAGTAGATTCATATCCAAGTCAACGGACAAGTGTGTTGCATTATTTAATCTACTCAGGGGCAACAAGAAATTTGAATGGACAGAAGAGTGCGAGCAAGTTTTTCAAGTGCTAAAGTCCCACATGTCACAACCACCAATCTTGTCCAAACCAGTTGAAAAAGAAACTTTGTTCATCTATTTGGCAGCCACAGAGTATGCTGCAAGTGTTGTTTTAATCAGATTAGAAGACCACATACAAAAGCAGTGTATTATGTAAGCAAGAGGTTAGTGGGAGGAGAGTTGCGTTATCCACCCATTGAAAAGTTGGCCTATTGCTTGATTCTGGCCTCTAGAAAGCTGTGACCCAACTTTCAAGCTCACCCCATCGTGGTACTCACCGGCCAGCCATTACGACAAATCTTGCAAAAATCAGAAGTCGTTGGTCGGTTCTTAAAATGGGCAGTCGAACTTGGGCAGTTTGACATTTCTTTTTCTCCACGAGCAGCTGTGAAAGGACAAGCTCTAGCAGACTTTGTCGCAGAATTCACCGGAATCCCAATTAGCGAACCGATGGAAGAAACAGAAAGTCAAAATCAAACTCCTTCCTGGAAGTTGTTCGTAGATGGCTCCTCCAACGAGCACAATGCAGGAGCAGGTTTGATCTTAATCACACCCGAAGGACATCGGTCCCATTGTACAATCAGATTTGACTTTACAGCGTCCAACAATGAAGTCGAATACGAAGCTCTGCTCGCAGGATTAAGACTAGCTAAGGATATGGATATAAAGTCACTATAAATTTATAGTGATTCTCAGCTAGTGGTTAATAAAATTATGGGAGAGTATCAGGGTAGGGGTCTCAAGATGGTTGCTTGTTTGAACAAAGAAAATGACTTATTGGCACAGTTTGAAAAGAATACTCTCCAACAAGTGCCACACGATCAGAATTCAAATGTTGATGCCTTGGCCAAGTTAGCAAGCGTAAAAGATATAGACACCTTGAACATAGTACCAATTGAACGTTTTTCGGCACCGAGCATTCAAATGGAAGAGTCTTCACTAGTGATTCAAGAGACAGACACATGGATGACACCCATTGTTGAATATCTCGAACAAGGTTTGCTACCAGCGAAAAGAAACAAGGCGAGGATGCTTCAGAGACAGTCGACTCAATTTATTCTGGTCGACAGAATTTTGTATAGAAGAGGATACTCGATGCCTTTGTTATAGTGTGTTTCTAAGGAGAAAGCTAAGGAACTGATGCAAGAAGTCCACAAAGGTTTCTGTGGAGATCACACTGGGGGCAGAGTTTGTCGAAAAAGATCTTAAGGCAAGGGTATTTATGGCCTACCATGAATGAAGACTTAATGGATTTTGTTCGAAAATGTGACAAGTGTAAAAAATTCTCCAAGATACTGCGAGCAGCCCCAAATGAACTCAAACAGATGCAAAGCTTGTGGCCATTCGCAGTATGGGGGATTGATTTGATCGGGTCTTTATCTGCAGGAAAATGGAATGTCAAGTATGCAGTAGTCGTTTTTGACTACTTTACAAAGTGGGTCAAAGCTAAGCCATTAGCTACAATAACGACCAAGAAAGTATTAGACTTTGTTATCAAAAACATCATGTGTCGATATGGGTTGCCAAGGAAAATTGTCTCGGATAATGGCACACAATCTGACAGCGATCTTTTCACTAATTTTTGCGAGAGGCATGGGATTATAAAAAGATTTTTATTGGTAGCTCATCCACAAGAAAATGGACAAGTTGATGTTGTCAATAAGACTCTGAAGGACACACTGAAGAAAAGGCTTGAAGAAACAAAAGGGGCATGGCCATAATAGTTACCAGAAGTACTTTGGTCGTATAGAACATCCCATCGAACAACAACATGCCATACTCCATTTTCCTTGGCCTATGGGTATGAAGTCATGTTGCCTGTTGAGCTCAACCCACCATCACATAGAAGGCTGACATACGATCAAAGCACTAATGATCAATTACTGATGAAGTCCTTGGACTTGGTCGATGAAAGGCGCGAGCAAGCTCAACTTCGAGTGGCAGCTTACCAACACAAGGTCACTCAATATTTTAACTCTAAAGTACATGAAAGAAAGTTTAATGTAGGAGATTTGGAACTTGGAAGAGTTTTTCTCAACACTCGCGATCAGGCTGCCGGAGTGCTCGGACCAAACTAGGAGGGTCCGTATCAGATTGAAGAAATTCTTCAACCAGGCACATATAAACTTGCTCGCTTAAACGGAGATCTCATTCCTCGCTATTGGAATGGAGAACACATGCGCAAGTATTATCAATAAATAGTTCTTTTTAAAGATGTGGCTTGTATTAAGTTCACTTTTTACAAGTTTATGAATAAGGGCTAGTCAATTATTTGACTGGTCGCTTACAAGTGTAAGATCAATTTTTGATCACTCGTACAAACACGATTTTGTCCATTCATTACGAGAAATAAAAGCAACTGTGCGCAGCCAGTTATTCTTGCCAATTATTGTATTTATTACAAGTATTTGCTCATTACGTGTGTTGTTTTGCTATATTATCGATAATTATTTACAAGTACACGAGCAGTAATGTTCGAACAGGATTTGGTCATGGCAAGTGACCGAGAACCTTAAGTTCCTCAATCACTTGGGGGCATATAAGATACTAACCAAGCAAAGCATATCAACAGGAATATGTAAACACATGAGCAAAATAAGGGAAAGCATACTACGACACTTAAAGTATTTTTCAAAATTAAATTTTTGGTTTAAATTTTGTAAAATCAAAACAAAGTGTTATGCCAAGTTCGGTCATTCAAACATATGTTATAGTATAAGCAAATATTATAATATCATAACGAAATGTTTTTACACCATGAACAGTTACTTCTTGGATGTAAATTAATAAATTAAAAGAAAACAAAATTATTTCAACATTATGAACAGTAGTTCGTATGTTCGAGTTACAAATATATAAAAAAAAATATTTAAATCACTGAGCAGAAGGAGGATCTGGCTGGGATTGCTGGTCGACTATGGTTCCCACATCCTCTTCAACACCTTCTGTGCCAGTCACCAAGGAGATTTCAGGAGATTCCTGAGCTTTCTTCTCCTCTTCTAGGCAAGCGGCACACTTTGCCAGTTCAGCTTGCCTCATCTGCTCGGGAAGATAGTCGAAGTTCACCCCTGGGTTGTTCTTCCAGAACAGGTAGAAGCAGTTGAAAGTGCCCCTCTGAACTTCTCTAGGTTTCGAGCATTGGTTTCCTCAAGTAGTTTAACTCGCCCCTCCAGCTCAGTGGTTTCCTTCCGGCTGGCCACGAGGTCATCTTGAAGTTTGGTTTCTTCTTTGAAGTTAATCTCTGAAGCCTCCTTAAACTTTTCTTTGACGGCAGTAACTTTGGCCACTGCCTCTTGGCACTTCTTCAACTTCTTGCTCAGGCTGGCAACTTTAGCCTCGGCTATCTCCTTGTAATGTTTAGCCCTGATCTCCTCAGCACAGCGCCAGCTATGGCCCATGTTCAAGATACCCTGCGAACAGAAAAAGAAAAATGAACTAGTCAGGGGCAATTAGAGAAAATGTTGCTCGACTAAAGAAAAAAACAGAAACACACTTACACTAAGGACTTCAGACAGCCCGCGACTGATAACATGGATGTTCGTTAGCGGAGGGAGATGGGAAAATGCATCCTGGTTACGACGGTGCCTAAATAGCCTTTGCAGCTTCTCATGAGTAACGTTGTAGGCGCTACTCAGTAGGTCGGTGGCTAGGGATCTCCCCGCTTGCTCGGGGGGAGCACTATTGCGAGGAGGAGAAGGTGTCATGGTCCTAGATTGAGTGGGCGCTGGAGGGTTCTCTGTTCGAGCCCTTTTCTTGGAGGGATCACTACTGCTCCCCCAGGGTGCCTCTTGCTCGCTTTCTTTTTGCTCGCGGGAGATTCGACGTTTGTGTACATAGTGAAAGCAACTTCGGAAGGCATGACTGTAAAACAAATACAAACGATCAGACAATGTAATTTAGAGGAGTAATGGGATAATGAAAAGGGAAATTCTAAGTAATATACTCGAGCTATTATTACTGGTCGATATATTATCTATAGAACTATAGCCACACTCACTCTCTACCTCGAAGAAGTCTGAATTAAAATGACTGGTTGTAAAATTAACGTTGCGATCCTTATCGAATAGGTGATAAGGGATAGGCAAGTTATCTAAGAGTGAGAGATCTATACCGTTCTCGTCAGAGGATTCAGATATAGGGCTGGTGTTTTCCAGCAGTTTTTATTTCCCCCTCCCATGGTGGGCAAGGACGGCAGCAGCCCGAGGGTTGCTAGATGGTTCTTGGATGGTCACTCCCATTGCCCATCGCCTCGGGGGTTATGACACATCTTGCTGCTGCTCGGGGATTTCTTGTCCTGTACCCTCTCTAGTGGCACTCCCTGTGGTGGATTTCCTCACATCCTGGTGAGGTTCCAAAAGGCCGACCAGCCTTAGATTGCTCTCAGTGACCAGCTCGTTGACGCTCTTTTCAATGTTCATCATGGTGGCCAGGGTTGTGGCCCTCATCTCCATCTTTGGAGTGAGGTCTGGTCAGTACCATGGACCTAGACACTACACCAATTTTCTAAGGAAAACAAAAGGAAAAACTAACAACAACCATCGACCAGAGATTTGAAAGTTTACCTCCTCGTGTGAAGGCCAGGTTGTCGGTGACCAGGTCAGTTGTGAGGATGTACTCTTGGAAGTACTTCCCTACATTCAGGTTGTGGGTGACAGTGCTCAGAAATGTCCGAGTAGATTCTTGGTGGTAGAAATGGAAAAACCCCGTGTTGTTTTGGTTGGGGTTGGACTTGAGATTGAACAAGTAGTTGATCTCATGTGGTGTAGGTACAAGCCACTTTTTATGGTTGTAAATGATATAGAGTGTTGATAGTACTCTATATCTGTTGGATTTTATTTGAAAAGGGGTGACCTCGAAGTAATTGGCCACCCCTTGGAAGAAGTCGTGTAAGGGCAGGATTGCCCCTGCCTCTATGTGATACCTCGACCAAGCGCTGAAGGCACCTCCAGGCACATTTTCCCATTGGTCAGGTGTAGGTTTGAATAATGTAATCCCAGGAAGATCGTACTTCTTGGGATACTTTGCCACCATCCTAGCCGATATTACACTAGGAGGCGCGACATACCAGTCAACTTCTGCTCGAGGGCCATCGCAAGGCTGGGCATTGGGTTGAATATCTGGTGTTGCAAAATTTATAGTTTTAGGATCATTTGAATGACCCTTGGTATGGGAAGCAGGTTGGTTAGAAGGAGAATGGGTGGTTTTCTTTTTCTTACGAGCTGTGTATTTAACACGACCCATGTGTGGTTGATGGTCTGAAGGAATGGTCGTGGGATTTTGGCGCGAAAATGAAGGCTCAAGGAAAGGAAATGGCGGTTGTTCTTGATCTTTGAACAACAAAGGAAGGAGATCTTCGTCTATTCGTCTCCCACCTCCCCAAGGATCGTGCATGAATATCTGAGAAGACTAAAGGGGAAGTGAAAATCTACGACCAATAGATAGAAGAAGAAGAAATATAAGGATAACGTTGCTCGTGTATAAAAGTTAAGATTTTATACGACCAACAACATCCTAATATAAACGCTACAAACATGCGAGTATTTTGGAAAAACAGATCAAAAAGTGGAAGTGAAAAGTTTTTTCAAGAAAACTTTTCGACTCCAAAAACAGGCGGGAAAACTCTGTTTTTCCAAAACAGTAAAATCAAAATTTCACTTCGATTTTGGGCCCTAAAACAGTACTCCTATGCCCCACGATTAATTTCTAAACCTCACCTATTGTTTTTATTACCTAAAATTCCTATTCTATCATGTTTTTGTACATCTTTGTGTGAACCCGATTACCCGAGAAACTTTTTATCAAGAACACTGGAGGTTCAAATAAAAAAACTCACGAAATTTATTCTAGATTGCATAAAACAAGGAGGTGGGTTCAAAACTTACTTGAATTATAGCTTTCAGAGGAGACACGAAGGTTGTTCCTTGGAGCTAGTCGAACGCATCTCGGATCACCGAAGTTTTCTAGGTTTTTCTTGAGAATTTTCTTCTGGGTTCTTGAGGAGAGAGAAGGATTCAGTACAAAGTGAAAAGTGGGAAAGGTAATATATTTATACTAATCGTGGTGCAGTTAAAAAGGTAATGATGGGAGTAAGATTTCGATGTATGGGAAATCGCTTTAGCCGTCAAAATAGTTTTGGGAAACTGTAAAAGTCATGATTGCTTACTTTTTCGAAAAAGGTGCTGACAGATGTGACAGGTTAGACGAATCGTTGGTCGAGTAAGTTTATTAAATGTTGGTCGCTGTAAAATAAACCTGGGGGAAAATTTTTACCCAAAAAAGATTCACCTGATGACGTGGTAAGACTAGTATTCACATGGGATGCGCGTGACTATTTAAGTTGTTACGTTCTGGTCGACAATCAACCAGAAGATAATTCACTTGGCAGAAGGCATATTTCGTAGTCGACCAGGGCTGGTCGTAGTATATAAGATATATTCTAAAGATATTTGATCTTGCATTTATGTAAGAATTATAATTTCCATTATGATTGAGATACGCTTGTATTACATGTAATCAAGGCCCATCAACCCATAAGGAGATCCTTGAGCCTATAAATAAGACTAAAAGGGTTCATGAGAAAGATCTTTTTGGATCTTTGGAGAGAGAGAATTATTATTTTTACGCAACACTTTGTATCTTTTGTTGAGCTTGTGAAACTCGATAAACCCTAGTTTACTGATCGTAAGTTTTCATTACATTAATAAGAACACTAAGTGGACGTAGGTCATTATAATCACTTGGGGCCAAACCACTAAAAATCTTTGTGTCATTTGTCTTTTTGGCTTGAATTCATCTCACTTTTGTCGTTTTACTTGAATCTGTGTCGTTGACCAAATCGAGGGTCAACTGAATTAAAGTTGTATTTTGGCACTTTGAAATGAAGAGAAAAGAAAACAATTAAATCTGAAAAAGAGAAAAGAAAATGGCATTTTTCTTGAAAAAAAGTGGCCCAATTCGAAGGAGAAGGCCAGGCTCGTCTCCTCCCCAAGCCCACCGAAGCTAGCTGTCTGCCACACCCAGTCGAGCCGAGCCAAGCCGAGCCACCTGATGCTTGCCAGCCTGCCAACCAACCACGCGATGCCACGTCAACTCCCAGCTACTCTTTTTGCCTCCATGCCCAGCCCAGTCATGCCATGTGTCCGCCTCTAATTGGTTGCGGATGGGTCAACACTTTCAGCTGCCACCAGCCCATTTTGTTTGCACTTTGGGCCTTGAACCTCCCATTTTGAACTTTAAATCTCTTTTTTTTTTTTGTATTTTAGAAAAAGTGCAAATTGACCATTCACCAAAATAGCTAGGTTAATATTAATAATAAAATTTGATTTTTTAAAAAATCATATTTTATTATTAATATTTCAGATTTATTGTGTAAACCCCATTTGTTGTTTAATTTATTTTTAGTCCTTTTTAGTCCTTGTTGTAGGGATTTCTTTCACATAGGTAAGTAATTTTTAGAGTAAAGAAACTATAGCAAAATTTCTACTCACTTTCTTCTCATATTTTCTTCTTAGAATTTTGTGAGAATCATGAGCATAATGGACTAATCTTCGTAGGAAGGTTAGGGATGATTCCATATGCTAGTGATGTTATTTTGCTACTTTGATTTACTATGTTCTTAATATAATGTATTTGAGTTATTTATGTTCTTTCATCCTCATCTCTATTTTGTTATCTTTATTTACTTGTACTAATAATATATAGGATTAGTCATGCTCTTTCTATGTGCTTCTAATTAGTAAATGTAATATTGATACATAATTTTATGTCCAATCTTCTATTGCATATTGCCCTTGGGTATTTTTTTTTAGATTTTTCATAAGATTAACATTGTACTCCTATAGTAAAGAACTTTATAACTCAAATGAACTTTTGTTAGAAAAGAATATGGACTTTAATGTTAGATTTTCCAAGTAAATGTTGTGATGTGAACTATTTACTTGTGTAATTTTGTAAATCAAGTAACTAAGTAACCAAACAAGCATATGGATGATTCTTAAAACCTTTCTATTTCTCAAACTCTTGATTACACCTTACTTTTATTTCACTTGTCTCATTTTATCATTTCATCAAAAAGACAACACCAAAATCTCAAATCTCTTTTCATTTCCATTTTTATTTGTTTCATGTTACTAACTTTTTGTGTTATTTTTTTACTAATCTTTTGCTTTTAGGTTACCTCATTGTGGATCGACCGCCCAATTTTACTACAACTATCGCTTAGTGGTTGTCACGATTTGGGCATTAAGCATACGGTTACCCAGACCTGTCCATGGAATTCCTCTATATATACTGGGAATATTGGACAGGAAATGGGATCATTATTCAGTATTTCCGAAACTTTTCCAAAGTAGAGAGAGAAACAGTAATAATATTGACTCATAGACTAGGTGGATTTTAACCACTGAACCACGTAAAAGTTCTGTGTTTTTGAGTGAGTTCTTGCCATTTCATTACAATTTAATATTGAGCGCTAATCTCCCATTTTTATTTCTTAATATATCGTTAGCAAAAAATCACATCAACAATTTGGAACTTTCATTGAGAGTAAATTAATGCTTCACAAGTTCTAGTTAATTTTCATCATGGTGGTCACTCATTCGATGCACGATAATGAGGCTAAAAACCCTAGTGGGTAGGAGGCCCATCATACTACTGTTCCCAATGAAAAGTGTCTGGATGTTCAACAACGTCCAGGAAAACAATCGGTGGGTCAGGGAGATACTGGGAGTTTGGCGTCATTACCTCCAAACCCTAACCAAGGCTATCTAACTGCTATCGAGATGGAAAACATGAAATTGAGTAGCCATCTCGCTAGAGAAACAGGCAGATTAAGGAGGTTTTGGCTCGGTTAACCCCTCTTGCAACCAACATTAATGTCGAAAAGAGGCAAAGTGGGTCTCAGAAGTCCCATAGGAATAATAGGTCTATACCGAGTCGATCTGTTAGAACAACCACTCCAAGTTCCGTGCCTTTAGGATGACACCACCAAAATGTTCAGCCCACTGACCATCACAGGGGTCATCAGCATGTCTGTCGATCGATCAGGACTGCGACCCCAAGTTCGGTGCCTTCTTCATAGATCCGCAGAAACTCCCATGACAATCCACGATGAAGGGCTGGGACAGGCTCACGAAGGCACAAATCTCCAAAAAATCCCTTTGTGCCTCGATCGGAGCGCCAGGGACAGAGACCTAGGGACGTTGAAGTAGAACAGAGGCAGACTAATTTAGTCTATTCAGCTAGAATGAGGATAGCCTCACCAATAAGGCATCCTCCGTAACCTGTAAGACATCCGACACCACCTCTCCCTCAATGAGATATTCCAGCTTATGGGGACAGTAGGAGAAATCCTCCCCCATCCACGAATACTTCCGCCCATGAACGCTTGTTGAGAATCCAGGCCCTCGATCTCAACCGTGACCTGTAAGCTTCGCAAACGAAAGATATTGGACAGAAAGCCATCGTGGTTGTAGGTCCAAGAGTGACCTAAGACATCATTTGAGTTCAGCGCAGAGTCCTCGATATAATCCACAGCCCGACTTGCACAATCCTCTGAACTCACAGAGAAGGTATCCAACCCGGGATGAAGATATTAGCTATACTCAACACGAGGGAGGTTTGTCCATAGTACGCGACAATGGGAATGCCCCACCTAACCAAGCTCAAGCTTGGAGGGACAATAACCTGTCAAATGTGTATGATAGGATGGGAGTTGTTGAACAGCCCCCAGCTAGCCTAGGGACTATGGACCAAACCCTTGAGAGACTAGCTCTAATGGAAGAACAAATGAAGAGACTCTTGATTGGGAAGGAAAAGGATGATTGTGACTCAGATGAGGAGCTCCATCCTTTCGCTCAAAACATTGCGGCGACAACATATCCTGTAGGTTTTAGGATGCCACACATGTCAAAGTTTGATGGAGATGGAGATTCGTCTGATCACCTTGGAAAGTTTAACACCATGATGATGGCCCACAATGTTGAGCTCGATCTAAGGTGTATCCTGTTCCCTGCAACTCTGGTCAACCCTACCAAGTAGTTGTTTAAAAAATACAA
The DNA here is from genome assembly GCF_963169125.1 of Humulus lupulus. Lineage (NCBI taxonomy): Eukaryota > Viridiplantae > Streptophyta > Magnoliopsida > Rosales > Cannabaceae > Humulus > Humulus lupulus. The sequence goes on from NC_084793.1 coordinate 217,964,245, forward strand.
GAGGCATTCCATAAGTTCATGGAAGAAATTTCTTCCGATTTCAAAAAAGCATTTTGAGATTCACATGCAACTCGGGTTGAGGCTGATTCTTTGGCCAACGTGAAACATCAACCTGGCGAGACACTGAAGGCATATCTAAGCATATTTGCCAATGTTGCTACATGAGCTAGGGATGCTGATGACAGATCCAAACTCATGGGGATGAGGACGGGAATCCTCATCGAGGGCGACCTATGGCAGGAACTCCAAAGAAAAGGAGTTAAGAGCGTAGATGAATTCTTAGCCTGAGCTTAAGAATGGATAAATCTAGAGGAGGTGCGAGCTTCTATCGCAGGAACCAACCAGACCCTTGTCCAACCCATTGGAGCGGCAACGGATGTTGCAGCTATGACTCATATCTTGCCCAGAATAACCAAGGGGGGAATAACAAAAGAAAGGGGAGTGAAGAGGGTGACTAGAGCCGGTCAAAGAAAAACAAGTCTGTGGATAAGTTCAAACCTATCTATGCTATATATAGCAACCTAATGGACACCTGGGAGCACATTTTTCTGGCAAATTCTAATCGCCCTCCATGGAAGAAGCCAGAACTGTTGAGGAGCCAGAGGGCGAAGAGAGATCCATAATGACATCGGTCATAACACTGATGACTATCGGTAGCTGAAGGATGAAATTGAAACTCTCATCAGAGCCAGACCGTTGTCCCAGTAGGCTTGGAATTGGGTGATTCCTAATAAGCCTGCCAGGTAGAAACCTCAATCAGTCCCTGAAGCTCCGATAGGCTAATTCAGAGCTCAGGCAAATCAGGTCAAACCTCCTCCAGTAGTGGGGGGAAATATAACCACTATTGCTGGAGGACCTCATTTGGCGGGCATTTGCAGCGGGGCCCAAAATAGGTACATTAACGAGCTGAAAGCTCATAACGAGGTGGATTTCATCTCGGAGCAACGACTATCGAAACATCAGGGATTGGAAAAGAAACCGTTCAGCTCATCCAATTCCCACATAATGATCTGCTGGTAGTAACCGTTCAGCTCGCCAACCGAAGGGTCTGAAGAACACTACTGGATAACAGAAGCTCTATAAATCTACTTTTCAGGTCCACCTTGGTAAAAATGGGGTTATCTGTAACCGATTTGAAGGCAACCTCGATGACTCTGTATGGGTTTTCGGGTGAAGGGTCAGCAACCATCGGGAAATCAGACTGGTGGTGACAATGGGAGAAGAGCATGAACTATTTCCAAAGTACTCGAGTTCGTGGGAATCGATTGTCTAGCCACATACAATGAAATTTTGGGCTGACCTGCGCTGATGGAATTTGAAGCCATAGCCTCTATCCACCACCTGGTAATGAAATTCCCCTTAGCTATGGGGATATGCACAGTCAGTGGCAATCAACTCACTGGCAGGGAATGCAATAGCATTTCTATGAAAGGAAAATCACAACTCGGGCAGCAAGCGATGGTCATAAATGACAGAGGTGAGGAGTCCCAAGAAGTAGAAGTTACTCATGGGACGAAAGAACCTCAGCAGGAAGAGGATAGTGAGATCACCCAATGTGAGGACATTGACCCATGTGTAGGCAAAGATAGATCAAATCTCAAAGCCATAGAAGAGCTCCAGGAAGTAAACATCGATTCCAAAGAAGCTTCAAGAGTTGTAAAGATTGGAAAGAATCTTGACAACAAAAGAAAGATGGAGCTGGTCGATTTTTTACAGAAAAACCTGGACGTCTTCGCTTGGTTGCATAAGGATATGGTGGGAATCAGTACGAATATAATAATGGACACTTTAAATTTGGACAAGAATGTGCCTGCAAAAACCCAAAAATGGAGACTTTTGGGAACGGTCCGAGCTGAAGCCCTTGAGGAAGAAGTAGCTTGGTTACTAAAATGCGGGTTTATCCGGGAGGAAAAATACCCAATCTGGGTGGCCAATTCCGTGCTGGTCCCGAAGCAGAACGGGAAGTGGAGAACCTGTATCGACTTCTTCGACCTAAACAAAGCATGTCCCAAGGATTGTTTCCCACTGCCTAGGAATGACCAGTTGGTAGATGCCACGGATGGTCACGAGCTCATGTCTTTCATGGATGAATACTCTGGATATAACCATACCACGATGAACCCTGCGGACCAGGAGCATGCTAGTTTCATGACCGAGCATAACGTATATTGTTACAAAGTTATGCCATTCGGATTGAAGAATGTCGGGGCTACATACCAACGCTTGGTCAACAAAATGTTCGATAACCAGATCGGGAGAAATATGGAGGTATATGTCGATGACATGCTTGTCAAGTCAAAGACTGCCAATAACCATGTATCCGATCTGGAAGAATTTTTTCGAATGTTAAGGAGATATGACATGAAGTTAAATCCCAAGAAATGAACTTTTGGGGTAGCATTTGGAAAGTTTTTGGGGTTCATAGTCAACACGAGGGGAATAGAGGTGAATCCTGAAAAAATCAGATCATTGTTAGAAATGCCTTCACCCAGGTTGCGAATAGAAGTTCAAAGCCTAACTAGAAGGGTGGATGCTTTGAATCGCTTCATTTCGATATCCATTGACAAGTGTCTGCCATTTTACAAGTTGCTCAGAGGAAACAAGAAATTTGAGCAGACCAAGGAATGCGAACTGGCATTCCACGACCTAAAAATGCATCTGGCCGAGCTTCTGACATTATCTAAACCAATACCTGGGAGAGTCTCTGTTCCTTTATCTGGCCGTGATAGAGAATGCTATTAGTGCCGCATTAGTTCGATAAGAAGACCATGCTTAGAAACCAATGTATTATGTAAGCAAGAGGCTTCTCGGAGTTAAGTCATGATACCCATTGATAAAGAAGCTGGCATTATGTCTGATATTGGCTTCCAGAAAGCTCCGGCCATACTTCCAGTCTCATTCTATCAACATCTTAACCAACCAACCTTTAAGGCAGGTTTTGCAAAAACCTGAAACATCAGGACGTCTTTTAATATGGGCCATCAAACTTAGCCAGTTCGAGATATTGTACATGCCACGGACTTCAATCAAGAGTCAAGCCCTTGCTGATTTTATGGCTGAATGCACCTGTTTTCAAGACGAGCTCATGAGTGAGCTGGCACAAGAATTATGGAAAATATTCATTGATGGATCGTCCACGAGAACGGATTAGGAACTAGCATAATCTTAATCTTTCCAGAGGGACATTGATTCCATACAGCTCTAAGATTCGAATTTGAAGCATCCAACAACTAAGTAGAATATGAGGCCTTATTGGCAGGGCTGAGGGTGGCAAGAGAGTTGAAGGCAAAAGCCATCCAATGCTACAGTGATTCCCAACTCGTGGTAAATCAAGTATTGGGGGAGTATCAACCTCAATCCATCAAGATGGCGGCCTACCTAGCTAAGGTAAAGGGGGAACTATATGAATTTGAGTACAGCTCTGTTGAACAGATACCCCACCAGCAAAATTCTAACGTTGACGCTTTGGCATGACTTGCTACAACAAAAGAGGCAGAAACATTAAATGTAGTACTAGTGGAGTTCTTGGAGAGCCCAAGTGTAACGGGAGAAGCAATGGAGATCAGAATGATTGACATAAGGTTGACCTGGATGACTCCTATAATGGAATATCTCGCAACTGGAAAGTTACCTGGTGACAGAAAAGACGCGAGAAAAATACTTTATAAATCTCCACGATACATAATAGTCGATGGAACCTTATATCGACGTGGTCATTCATTGTCTCTCTTGCAATGTATTTTTCCCGAGGAAGCCAAAAATATTTTGCAAGAAATACACGAAGGTTTTTGTGGAGATCATGCTGAGGGCAAAACCTAGCACTGAAGGTACTGAGACAAGGCTATTTTTGGCCCACTTTAATGAAAGATTCGATCTCGTATGTTCAGAAGTGCGACAAATGCCAGCATTTCGCCATAGTTTCCCGAGCTGCTCTAGTCGAGCTAACATTGATTTCCTCTCGTGGCCTGATAGGTTCCCTACCTATGGGAAAAGGAGAAGTTCGATATGCGATTTTGGCGATCAATTACTTCACAAAGTGTGTATAAGCAGAACCTCTGGCAACCTTCACCGCAAAGAGAGTCATGGATTTTGTGGTGAAAAGTGTAATGACCCAAAATTTACTAATAGGGCTTAAGGGCCTTGATTAGTGTGCCGGGAGGGCATAATTGGTTTATGTGTGATTTAAATGATTTAATGCATAATTATGTGATAAGCAAGCTTATATGATTATATGGATATGTGAAATGCATGTTTATGAGAATTAATAAGCATGTGGGCCCTATTTTGCTTATAAGAGCATATTTGTAATTTTGGCCCGTTGAGGGCATAAATGCGATTATTTGTGGTAAATTATTAAGACCACATTATTATGTGGATGTATTTGCAGCATGTGGCTCGAGGCGATCCTAGAGAGCGGTTTAGCGAAATAGACACAGCGAGGATTTATAACCGGCTCGGGGGAAGCCTGGGCATATTTCTGGGAATTTGGGAAATATATTGGAGATTTTTAGACATTGGGGAAAATAATTGGTGATCAATTAGATGACTGGATTTTAAGTGGTAAACGTTAGGGACACTCGAGGAATTAGCGGGAATTGGGAGCAAATGACCAAAATGCCCTTAGAGTGATTAAAAGACTAGGATTTAATTGGGAGGGCAAAAGGGTCTTTTGGGTTATTAAGGGATATACCTGATTTGTCTGATGTTTGTTTTTTTAGAGCTTAAGGGGGAAAGTGGTAGAAACTGAAGGAAAGGAAAGGAAAATAAGAAAGAAAGAAGAAAAAAGCAGAGCTCTTTCCCTCTTACTCACGATTTCTTCTCCTCTCACTCTTCCTTGAGGATTTTGAAGCTGTGAACTCAGAGGAAGTCTAGACTTGGTTTGGGGTGTTGATCCTTGGAGTAGCTAAGGGATTCAATTAGAGTTATTTTCCAATTAAGGTAAGGTTTATGGTTTTTCTGAGTTTACTGAATTTTGTTAGTATTGATCTTAGAATTTGAATATTGGATGGGAATTTAAGGACTTGAGCTTGGGGATTTGAGGAATTAAAGTCTGGAAGGGCATTGAAGGGAACCTAGGGTCAAATTCACTCAGCTAAGGTAACAAATTATGTTCTTGATCATCTGGGTTTTCTGGTTTTCAGATGAAGTTCTTGAGCTTCAAGCTCAACTCTGGTTTTATGTATTAAATGATTCTATTAGCTAAGTTTTGATGTTGTTAGGTTATGTTGGATGAGATATAGTGGATTTTAGGCTGAATTTGGAGTTTGGAGTGGGTTTATGGAGTTTTGGCTCGAGAAAGTTCGAAGGAAAAACCCAGATTTCTGCATGTGCTGGTTGTAGCGCTAGGTTGGGAGCGCTACTGCGCTAGGCCACGTGGGCTTAAGTCTCTGACTCAAGTGCTGTAGCACACACCTTGTGGCGCGGTAGTGCTGCCCAGCCTCCAGAAATTGGTTTTTGGGTATCTTTCTTAGGGTTTCCGCTTGGGGGCTCAGATGGGATCGTGCTCGAGGGTCATCTCAATTAGCCAAAGTACTCGGAATCAAAGGTAAGAAAACTGCACCCAGTTATGTGGTTATGTTGGAAGTAAGAGTTCCCTATACTTGTATGTAATGTTGTATGATGGTATTAGGCATGTGAACATGAGATAAACGGCCTAAGAGTGCCAGATTTAATATTGGCACACAAGGACAAGACTCGACCACTTGTAGCTGAGGTTAAGTATATAACCACTAAGATCGGCCTAAGTGAGCCGGAGTCAGTGGGATAAACAGAGGGTACGACCTAAGGGCGTCGACCTTGGATATTGTGTGATATGTTTATTGTTATTAATCTGATAATTATGGCATGTTTATTACCTGGATGATTGATTATTGGTTTGTAGATTGATATCACTGATTATGTGAACAATGTGGTCTGCTGAGTATCTGATTGATGATTTGTGAATTATCTGACTATTGATTATTGATTATGCTATGTAATATGGTTTTCTTGCTAGGCCTTAGCTCACGGGTGCTACGTGGTGCAGGTAAAGTCAAGGTCAAGGTGGGCCAGTACTGAGTTGGGGAGCTCTGGGACAGAATGTACATAGTCAACTGATCGGTTGCCACGGTCGATGAATGGTACAGGGACAGGAGAACCTAAAGTGCCTATTTTGCCATTAGAGTGGCTTGTGGTTGTACATAAACTTTGTATTTTTTTTGTAAACTGTCCTTTAAAACCTATTTTGGGATCCCCTGTATTAAACGTTTATTTTAATGAGAAATTTCTTATTTATGACCAAAATATTTTAACCCTAACCTAATTACGACTTTAGGGTCACGTTTTCAACTATATGACTTGATTAGCAATCTTTGCACCTTTATAATCACACAATGTAACGACCTTGGTTATCCAGGGTGTTACAACTTGGTATCAGAGCGTCCTAGGTTTAAGGGTTCCTAAAGACTGGCTAGACATGTACATTCGCCGCTAAAGACAAGCTCGACTCAGGGTTTGATAATTGTGTATACATGTTCATATGTTTAAGTGATTGGAAAGAACCATGATTGTTGTTATCTATTTGACTAATAGGGAGCATGAGATACTGATAGGGCTTGGCCCTTGACTGTTGTGTGATGATATTGAGGCATGCTTATTAACATTGTTGTTGCATGTGAATGAATATTTGGATAAACTGTTATATCTTGATTGCTTGTGATTGGTTGAGTTTCAATGGTGGATTATGGAAGGATTATTACCCTGTCATCATAGTCTGATCGTCGAGTCGTTGATTGCAGATTAACTTGGATAGCTATGGATCCAAGGCGATCTACATGACTAGTCGGCACTAGGTCTGAGACTAGAGATGATGACCAGGGCCAGAACCCTCCGCCAGTCCCTGAGAACTAGCAGCAGATTATGGCAGATATGCAAGACCGGCTTCAGAGCCAAGATGAGTAGATCTGACTTCTGAGACATAAGGCTCCATCAAGGAGTGCTACATCCATTGTGCCACCTGTAGTGTCACACATTATACAGCTAGTGGAGGATGGGAATAGATGGGAGCCGTTGTATAGCGGTTCAGGAGACAACATCCTCCAACTTTTGCGGGAGGACCAGATCCACTAAAGGCTGAGCAATGGATGAGTATGATTACTGCTATCCTAGACTTCATGAGGGTAGAGGGTCATGACAGGGTGGCCTGTGCTACATGTATGCTGAGAGAGGATGCCCGAATTTAGTGGGAAGTGACATCACAAACTAGGGATGTTACTACTCTAGGTTGGGATGGATTCAAGGATTTGTTCAGCCAGAAGTATTATAATGTTGCCATCAGGGCAGCAAATGTGAATAAATTTGTGGAGTTGGTTCAGGGCAACATGATAGTTACATAATATGCCCTGAAATTTGATAGACTCGTGAAGTTTGTACCAGATTTTGTGCCTATAGATGCAGCTAGGCAGGAAAAATTTATCAGGGGACTTAATGCTATGATAGCTCGAGATGTGAGGATTACAACAGTACCTCGGGGGACGACTTATGCCCAAGCTATTGAGAAGGCTCTTACTGCTGGCGAAGCAGAGAACAAGATCTAGAGGGAGAATGCCGCAAAATGGGAGGGTCGCAGAGCAGTGCCTCCATATTCTGGGTCTAGTAGGGGTGGAGGCCCCAGTAATTTGAAGAGGAAGACCCCTGACACTTTGATCGCTGCTGGTCCTGTGTTAGATGATGCTTTAGCTAAGTTCTGATGTTCTCAGGTTATGTTGGATGAGATATAGTGGATTGTAGGCTCAATTTGGAGTTTAGTTGAGGTTTGGAGTGGGTTTATGGAGTTTTGGCTTAGGAAAGTTCGGAGGAAAAACCTAGAATTCTGCATGTGCTGGTTGTAACACTGTAGCTTGGGAGCGCTTCAACGCTAGTCCACATTTTCTGGGGGGGCTTGAGTCTCTGACTCTAGTGCTGTAGCGCTGCCCAGCCTCCAGAAATTGGTTTTTGGGTATTTTTCTTAGGGTTTTCACTTGGGGGCTCGGGGAACGGGTTCCCCACCTCGTTGGGTAGAACTTGGGGTCCCGAGAGCGCAAGTTTTGTCCCGGGATTGTTCTTTGGAATTCAAACTTATTGAGGGTTCTATTTTACGGTTGTGACTAGGTGTATGCTAGGCTCGGACGAGATCGTGCTCGAGGGTCATCTCCATTAACCAAAGCGCTCGGAATCATTGGTAAGAAAACTACACCCAATTATGTGGTTATGTTGGGACTAAGAGTTCCCTATACTTGTATGTAATGTTGTATGATGGTATTATGCCATGTGATCATGAAATAAACAGCCTAAGAGTGCCAGAATTAATATTGGTGCACAAGGATGCAGCTCAGCCACTGCTAGTTGAGGTTAAGTATATAATCACTAAGCTCAGCCTAAGCGAGCCGGAGTCAGTGGGATAAAATGAGGGTGCGACCTAAGGGTGTCGACCTTGGATATTGTGTGATATGTTTATTGTTATTAATCTGATAATTATGGCATGTTTATTACCTAGATGATTGATTATTTGTTTGCAGATTGATATTACTGATTATGTGAACAATGTGATATGTTAAGTATCTAATTGATGATTTGTTAATTATCTGACTATTGATTATGCTATGTAATATGATTTTCTTACTAGGCCTTGGCTCACAGGTGCTACGTGGTGTAGGTGAAGGCAAGGGCAAGGTGGATCAGTCTTGAGTTGGGGAGCTCTGGGGCAGAATGTACATAGTCAACTGATCGGCCGCCACAGTCGAGGAATGGTACAGGGACAGGAGAACCTAAAGTTCCTATTTTGCCATTAGAGTGGCTTATGGTTGTACATAAACTTTGAATTTTCTTTACAAATTGTCCTTTAAAACCTGTTTTGGGATCCCATGTATTAAATGTTTATTTTAGTGATAAATTTCCTTTGTATGACCAAAATCTTTTAACCGTAACCTAATTATGACTTTAGGGTCACGTTTTTAACTATATGACTTGATTAGCAAGTATTGCACCTTTATAATCACACAGTGTAATGACCTTGGTTATCCAGGGTGTTACAAAAAGAATCATATGTCGATTTGGACTCCCTAAGAAGATCGTGTTAGACAATGGGATGCAGTTCGATAGTTATCTCTTCACAAAATTTTGTGAAAGATACGACATAATGAAGAGTTTCTCGTTGATAGCATACCCACAAGCCAACGGGCAGGTTGAGGCTGTAAATAAGACCCTTAAGGCGAGCTTGAAAAAGAGGTTAGATGAAGCCAAAGGATTATGGCCCAAATAGCTACCGCAAGTACTTTGGGCCTATCTCATAGGATCTCCACGGGGCATACTCATTTTTCCCTAACTTTCGGAAGTAAGGACATGCTTCCAATTGAAGCCATGGTAACTACTCACAGGCAAAGGACGTTTAATCAAGAATAGAATAACGAGGTACTTAATGCATCTCTCCATCAGATCGAAGAAAACAGAGAGGAATCGCAATTACAACTCGTCCATTATCAACAAAAGTTCACTCGTTATTTCAATTCAAAAGTCAAGGGACGCAGACTCAGATTAGGCGATCTAGTTCTCTGAAGGGTCTTTTTGGCAAATAAAGACCCCAAGGATGGTAAGTTGGGCCCGAACTAGGAAGAACCATACCAGATCGCAGAGGTCTTATGCAAGGGAAATTTTAAGCTAGCTGGACTGAAAGGGGAAGTAGTCCCACGATCCTTGAATGCACTTCACTTGAAAAAGTATTATCAATAGTTCTACCATCAAGTTAAGGCTTATTTATAAAAGCCGTTTCAATTAAATAACAGATTGATTATTAAATAACCATTTCTTAGTTTTATTATTGTGAGCTCGTGTTCTCATAATTGTAAAAGCAACCAGGAAAGTTTATACATTCTAGTTACTTGGGGGGCACATAACCGAGGTCGGTGAGTATTTTGAAAAAATTAAGCCTATACGGATAAGATTAAAATCTTAGAAGCTTGGAAAAATTGATCATTCAATGGCTTTTTAAAGCTCGAGTTTTCAATAAACCTAGCGCAAACTAAGTTTAAATCTTCTAAAACCCTAGATATAACCAGGTCCAAAGCTTAGAAGCTCAGAGAAGTTGATTATTCAGCAGCTTTCTAAAGCCCGAGTTTTCAATAAACCTAGCACAAACTAAGCTTTAATTCATCTAAAATCCTAGATATAACCAGGTCCGAAGCTTAGACGCTTGGAGAAATTGATTTTTGAATGGATCTTTAAAGCCCGAGTTTTCAATAAACCTGGCACGAACTAAACTTAAATCTTTTAAAAAAAAATGCTGGATATAACTAGGTCCGAGGCCCGATTCTCAACAGGTATAATTCTATTAAGCTTATTAAAAACCCTGGATATAACCAGGTCCAAGGCCTGATTCTTAACAGGTATGATGCAAATGAGCGAGAAAATTCTTGGATACAACTAAGATTGATAAAATCTATCTCGATCTAAAGTCAATCCTTAAGATTTCGAATGTGCAAGAGCCTAAGGATTCATAAACATGAGAAAATGATAAAGGAAAGACAAATAGATCACAAGTTAGATGTATATTCAAACAAGAAAAAATATCATCACATCGAAGAGAAAAAACCTCGAGCTAAGCCCGAAGGCAATTGTTTTAATCCCAAGGGATTGTTAGAAAATGATAATGATTACAAAAGAAAATCATAAATAAAGTCATTGGGCTCCATCAGCTCGCCCTGCTGAAGTAACCTCTTCACCGTCTCCCTTAGCTGCTCCAGAAGCCTCGCCAGTCTCCGAGGGTCCTTGCGAAAAATGAATCTTGAATTTAGCAAGAAACGGATCCCACAGGTCGGGCTCCATGAAGAAGAAGTTCCCATCCTAGTTGAATGCCCAACAATGGTACAACATCTCCTCCACTATTGACGATGACAATGTCGCTTCCTCCTTGGCTTTAACTTCGACCTCAATTAGCTACGCTTTGAGTTCGTCATTTTCGGCCTGAAGCTGTTCAGCACGATGGCTCGCCTCTTCAACCTTAGCCTGAGAGGCGAACAATGCGGTCTTTGCAGATTGCTCGCCTTCTTGAGAAGAGATAAGAGCAGCCTTAGTAGCATGCTCACTCTCCTGAGCAACTTTCAGGGCAGCTTTGGTGGCATGCTCACTCTCTTGAGAAGCATTCAGGGTGACTTTGGAAATGGCTAGCTTGGCTCGAAGCTCTTTGTTTCTAGCCTTAGCACGAGCTATGCTTTGATATTGGACTAGGAAAGACTGTAAAATAACGAAACAAGTCAATAAAAAAGAAGAAGAATACATAGTAAAGAAAAAGAATCAGAAGTGGGAAAAGGACTCACGGTGAGGTTCATCCCCATAGCAGACTCGAGGACATCCTCTGGGCTACGCTCCTCTATGGCCCTCAAATCCCTAGCACTAGCTGTATATGCATGGCCCACCATGTGACTCGTTGTCTCATACACGATACCCTGAAAGGCCTCAGGGATCTTGTCCAGATTGTGTGGCTCAACCGATATCCAGACGATAGGGGCCTCAGTTTGAATTACTTAGGGATGTGAGGAAGGCATATGTCGAGGAGGGCAGGGGGGAACTTGCTGAACGATGACAGTTTTCATCAGAGCTGGCACTCGAGCAGAGCTCGCATCTTTACCCTTAGAGGGGGATTTTGTAGTACCCCCCATGTCGAGGAGGCCCGAGCCTTTTCATGACGAGACCAGCTCCAAACCCTCCAGCCTGGAAGGCACTCCTTAAATTAGGAGCTCCTGTTGATTCCATCTTTTCACTTGAAAAGAATAAAGAGGAGTCAATTCACAGGAGTAATGCTTGAAAGGTATAAATATATATATATAGAAAGAACAAGGATCCTACCCTCCAGGCTACAGGAGGAATCTATTACAATCAGCTCAGGTGTATGGGTCGGGCTAGGCACGACCTCCAACTCTTGGATTAACGGAGGGGAGGGGGAATCTAAGGCTACAATCTCTTGGATCCTAGGGGGTTTAGGTCCCTCCTCGGAGCTGGATTCGTCTACGTAATGCCTGAACCCAGGAACAAATGCACCCTGGAGCAGAGAAGGCTAAGTCCTACGATTAGTCCCATATTCTACGAAGATAGAGGATATAAAGTTTAGCATGTTATCAAATATAACACTTCCTCTAGGATAGTTGTGGTCATAGCGTACCACCAAATGATCCACGCATTGGAGGAGGGTTACGTTTAGATCCGGGTCGGTGGGATGGCGGTTAAGGAGTTGGTTTGGATTAAACACTCTAAAGGGGTATGGGTTACCTTGGCCGGAGGGGCCAGCTGCTGCCCCCGACGAAACTCAGTCAAGACAGGCTTGTGGTTAACTTTGGGAGCCCATCTTCCTTGCACGAGGGGCACCACAGTCTCTTCCTCGTCAGTGTCATCAGCAGTTGGCAAGGCCTCTTGAGAAGAAGGGAGCTTGAGGATAACCAGGAGCGGAGCTTGGGTCCTCAGAGATAGTGTCTGACCCTAGCTGATCAAGTCACACGCCAACATCGTGGTATCATTCACGACCTGACAAAAATATTTTTTCCCGGGGGGGAAGACTGGACAAAGTCTTGTACTGACCCCCAAGGGTCACAGATTTGCCCGTCCTTACGAAGAAAGCTGCAAGAGGAACAAACTCAGTCATAACATATGTAAGAAAAAAGTATTTATAATGAAAGGGCCAAAATTCACATGCTGATTTTACAAAGATAGAGGCCTTACAAGGATGGTTGAAGTAGCGATATTCACAATTCTTGAATCCATTCGACATAAAGAATAAATCTTTATAGTCGTTTGGATGTCTAGGGAGCTCGATGATGGAGGTGGAATTCGGACACTACCTAAGTTAGTAGAACCCATCACCTCGCTCTTTCTGGTTGGGGCTCGCTTTGAGGCAGAAGAAATATAAAATATCTGCTGGAGTGGGGACCTCCCACTCATGCCTCAGAATCAGATATTTTAGCCCTGCCAAAAGTCTGTAGGAATTCAAGGGGAGCTGGAAGGGAGCCAATTTCACTTAGTTTAAAAAATCTATGAAGTATTGGTCTAGAGGGAGGAAAGCACCAGGCTTCAGGTGCTCATCACTCCAAGCCCCAAAGTCATCTTGGAAGGGGGCACAAGTCCTTTCCCTTTCAAACGCAGGTTGGGCGAGGAGACCATCAGCTCCCATTTCAATGTTGTGACTCATTATAATTTTGTTCACCTTTCCTTGAGTCGTTATCTTCGAGACTATACGCCCATGCTCGAAGAATGCGTTGGGGTCGATGATAACTTCTCTCTCCACCACCGCACCAAATTGTGGGATAGGAGATTCAGAGGCGATATGCTTCCCTTTGTCTTTGGGTTGAGTGGATGAGCTCGCAATATTCTTCTTAGGAGGTGCCATTAGATCGCCTGACGACAAAGAGACTTAGTTAGTAGGTGACCTAAGATGGTCTATAACTATGGTCATGGAGGTACGAAGGATGAAATGGATTACTTTTTTTATACAAGCTAAAGTTTGTCCTAGTCTTATCGCGTGATGCCACGCGATATCCTAGGCTACATGCCTTGGTTTCTTAAAATCCCGAGATACTTCGGGATCCTTATGTCTGAAATGTCAGGCTCATTACTTTCCTTTGGAAAGCGGATTAGCGCAAAACAGCCTAAGGAATCGTAACCCCTAAGCTACCTGGTATTAAACCTAAAAACCCTTCAGCTTCTATACGCCAAACATGTATTCTTTAAACCGATTTTCCATTAGGGCTAGCCCAGATTAACCCAGAATTTGCCCAATTTTATGAATGTCTTGTTTCTAAAAATACGTTTGGGTTCACTCATGGAGCCTAAACCAAAAACTATTTCCTATTATCACTTAGAAATATCCTAACGATACAGAACAATGAGCATTGTTGAGAAAAAAATCTCATTGGATAATGAAGAATAAAAAAAACTTTTCAAACCAGGGGATAAACTACTTACAGGAAATATGTTCAAATCAGAGAGGGTGTAGATACGGCCACAGGAAGCTCCTGGAAAGCTTCTGAAGGTCTGGGATACAATGAAAAGTTCTGGGGATTCTGGAGAAGAAGAAAGAAAACTTGAGAGTTTGAAAAGGGAGATTTTTTGAATACATAGGTGGTGAGGTCTGAGGACTGATCACCCTATTTATACGTAAACTATGGAAATTAATCTGGGCCATCCAATTGGGTTAGCTCAAGATCCAAGGGCCAAGATTAAATAGACCATATGGTGGCAAAAAGTTGACAGGACAGTTATTTCAGTCCTCGAAACCTGAACGAGAGCCAATCGCAGAAAGCCACGTGTCCAGTACTTGAGTAATAGGCAGGCACGATTTTATGTGACAGGTGTCTAAAAATCCCTACTGTGTATATCAGAAAGTGACGACATCAAACACGAGTAGGAGCTTGGGGGGAAAATGTTGTACCTTGATTTTAGCACAAGTTCACTCACACAGCTAGGGTACAACTAGCAGGTAAATACGTGGAAAGATAACCAAGTAAAATATCTAATTATTAACCATGTGAGCAGCTCGAGATTCATAATTATGAGCTAAGAGTAAGATAGCTATCAAACATGAGCTCGGAGTCAGATAGCTATCAAAGCACGAGCTCGAGGGAGATATGCATCTCGTGATGACTTAGACATAACGCATACTGAAGGATCCCAAGAGTCGGGGATTCTTTATACGATCATTAATGACCAAGTTGTATCGTATTTATGTCATTTATTACCCGAGATAGCAGGAACGTATTTATTATGTTATCAAATCATATCCTAGTGTAAATGAGAATAATGTGTATTAATTATATACCATATTTATAATTACGTAGTTCGTTTACACGGTTAGCCAAACCTGTCCATGGAATTCCCCTATAAATACTAGGAATATTGGACAGGAAAAAGGAACATTATTCTGTATTGCCGAAACTCTACCAAAGTAGAGAGAGAAACAATAATAATATTGACTCGTGGACTAGGTGGATTTTAACCACTGAACCACGTAAAAAAACTGTGTTTTTGAGTGAGTTCTTGCTATTTCATTACAGTTTAATATTAAGTGCTAATCTACCCTTTTTATTTCTTAATATCTCGTTGGCGAAAAACCGCGTCAACAGTCGTATATCACATGAGTTTGTCTATTTTTCCCACTTACTTTCTTTGTATTTTTTTATTATCTGATATGCTAGATCTGTGTGGGGGGAATTTTACAAAGGCAATGCACCATGTAGGAAATTTCTTCACTCCATTTGGCAACAAGAGATATCACGGAGGAAAAGTTTCTTTTTTTGATTGGAATCACACTGATTACTTTAGTAGACTGGATGGTGCAATTCTTAGGGTATAAATTGCCTGTGGTTTTTTTGTGGAAGCCTAAGGAGAAGCATTTGAATTTTGCTGAAATGGTAATTGGTGATAAAGGAGTGATTGAAATGGCTGAAGATATGATGAGGAGAAAGTATAGGCATGTGGATATTTTTGTGGTCCAACCAGAAATAACTTTGGAGTTGCTATGGTGTAAGGAGAAAGATGTAGTTCCTCATATCTCAGAACTTGCAAAGAATATGGTGTGCACTATACAAGAGCTGCCTGATGATACCACTATCCCAGCAAATGTAGTGGTGCACCCATTATAAAATGATGAAGATCCTTGGTTTGATCACAATGAAATTAGATATGAGAATGGCCCTCAAGTTGTAGACATTGATTTTGTGAACTCTGAAGATGAGGAAAATGTAGATGGTGAGGACCCTTTTTTTGTTGTCAATATGCTAGAGGAATGGACACAATCTAGTTGTGTCATTGAAGACTTTCTTGATGATGCAGGTGTATTTGTCAATGTGGTTTTCAATACAAAACCCAACTATGTTGCAGAAGAGGCCCAAGTTGGAGAAGAGGTCGAATATGAGGGGTTGAATAAAGTGTCCCAAACTGTTGAGGAGGCCCAATTCAATGATGAAAATTTGTTTGGTGAACATTGTGACCATGATTTTGGGGAGTATAATGATGCGGATGAGCATACTCTAGAGAGTAAGCATTATGAAGCTGATGTTGGTATTAAAAATGAAAATCAAAGAAACGCAGTGGAGAATGAGCATTTTTTAATAATTATTAATACCAGCTGTGGATGCTCAATATTCCACGCCCGTAAAAGATCCAAGACGTGCGCTAAGGTCCCATAAAGGCCTAAATACATGTCTGAGCCGCGGGACACTCGGGCCACCGTCCTCTTGCAACGGCCTCGCATCACCCCATGGCACATGGCGTCTCGCGAGGTCCCAGCCTCAAACCACCTCTCGGCGCGCCCAGCGCCCCGCGTGGACCGCCTCCCGTGCGCACATCGCCACCACCTCACGTGCGTGCCTCACGACCGCCTCGTGCAGCAGCAGCCCCCAGCGCCTCGCATGCGCACCTCGCGACCACCTCGCACAGCAATAGCCCCCAGCGCCTCGCGTGCGCGACTCGCGACACGCTACGCCACCCGGGCCTCGACAGAGGCGTCTCGCCTATAGGTGCCGCACCATCTAGAACCATGCACGCGTGGGGGCCTCGCGACGCGCCTCGTGACATGCTACGCCACCAGGGCCTCGGGAGAGGGGTCTCGCCCATCGGAGCTGCCCCACCTGGATCCGTGCGCACGTAGGGCCTCGCGACGTGCCTTGCAGCACTTTGTGCCACCAGGGCCTCGCAAGGGGCCGTCCCGCGAGGCCCACCACTCACATCTCGTGGATGGCCCTGAGGTGCTTTGGCACCTTGCGCCAAGGACCCAAGAGCTCTGTTCCACACCACAACCCCTGCGTGCACCGGGTGTCTCGCACCCTACACCTCAAGAGGATATCTACTATGAAGATTTACGAAGACCTTAGCCTTTGGAGGTGAACGCCCGAGTACAATTCAAAAGGATCATACGAGTACGATCTTGTATAGGGTATGACCTTTAAGACCCCACATGTCTGATCCCAATACTCATACCCAACATGTGATGGTGGTTAGGGAAAGTACGAGGAGTGGTAGCACCACCTCCACTCCTCTGACACGTTTACTAAATAAGTAGTGGAAACATCTCCATAGAACATTACCATGTGATGGATCAAACACCACTACCCCTGAGACCACTCACCTGACATCATACTAGTGTACCATCTGGTCCCCTGGACCACAATGTACCAAGGGCCATTAGAGCCTACTATAAAATGAGCTCTAACTCCACCTGAAAAGGGGTTGGAAAATTTACTGTAGCAAGTGCACCATAGTGAATGAAAATTAATTTCACCATTGTTCTTCTGCAATTGTTCTTGGAGTTGATACTTAGATTCCTAAAGCTTTTCTTTTGATAATCTTTTTTAACAATTTTTCTGACTTAACTTAGTTGACAAGTTCTTACCGTCAACAGTTTGGCACCGTCTGTGGGAAGCTAAGTACCAAGCTACTGTTCCACCATTACTTCCGGCAAGGAGAAATGACGAGACGTTCAAAGCGACTCAGGGAACCACGAGAGGTGGAGGTCCACCTTAACGGAGTCCAGCTGAAGGCCTCCATGAAGGACCCTCCTCCACCCAGAGATGTGGAACCCAAGGGACCTTGATGTTCACGAGGGTGATAGAGATGTCACGTCACCAGCCGTCCCGCCCGGAGAGAGTCCTCCAAGGGCACCACCGGGGAATGCCAATGAATTCCCACTCCCTAAACCGCCACAATTACCGAACTCTGATCGGCAGGACCCAGGCCCCTCGACGCGTAGACATGATAAGCATCCCCGGGTCCATTCCATGAGCTCGAGTTCTAAATCTCGGTTCTATGAAGAAGAAATACGTGAGTTCCACCGTAAGAACCAAAGGTTGGCGACCACCCTAGAGAATATGCAAGAGGTGCTGAATGGCCTAGTGCAAGGTAAGTCGAGCGTGACCTTGCCCAAGAGAAAAGAGAAAGGTCGGGAGGGGGTAGAGACCACCGTACCAGTAGACGATGGGAGGACACGACGCTCCACGAGTAACACCCCCCGAACGAAGCAACATGAACATCCTGAACCACCGAAGCAGGCCCAGAAATCAGAGCCGAGGACCAACGCTGCCCCTCGCAACGAGGACGAGGTCACCTCTAAGATAGCGCCCTCAGATTTACGGGAGGAGCTCAACAAAAAGAGGGCGGGTAAAGGGACCACGCCCCCTATGGTGCCTCGAGAGGGCAAGGGAAAGGCGGATCTTAACCCATCCGCTTTAAGGGACTCCCTAAGCAAGAGGAGGCAGGACCTGGACACAGAAATGAGGAGCCTACGAAGCAAGATCATCATCGCCTCTGGCGGTCAGGCTTTTGAGGAAGAGTTTGACCATGAGTCACCCTTCGTGAGGGAGATCCAGGCCATCCGGGTCCCTGCCAACTTTACGGAACCCAACATGACCCCCTACGAAGGAAGCACAGATCCAAAGTACCATCTGGATGCATTTAACGACCTGATGAAACTGAGGGTAATTGGTAGCGGAGCCAGATGCCACTGCTTCGCCGTCACATTGAAAGGACCTGCATACAAATGGTTCAAAAGATTAAGGCCGGGGTCCATCTGGTCCTGGCAGCAGTTTTCTGATGAATTCCTCCAACAGCACCATGCAGTTCGGGACTACACGATGCCAGGCACCAGCCTGGCCAACGTGAAGCAGGGAGAAAAGGAGAGCCTGAAGAGCTACATTCACAGGAAGACCATTACAGCCGGAGTGCGCCCAGGAAGAAAATTGTGGGACAACATGTTGAAGAGGGAAGTCACCGACTTATATGACTTCTACGAGAGGGCGCAGAGGTACATTCATGTGGAGGATGGCCACACAAACCTAAAGGCAGGAAAGGAGGAGTCCAACGCGAAGCCCCCACCTAACGACGGATCGAATGTAGCAAAGAAGAAAAGGGCGTATGATGGGTCGAGGGATGATCAACAGAGAAAGACCAAATGGGGGAGTGATCATAGGCAAGCAGCTTACACTTACTATACGAACCTTACAGATACCAGGGAGCATATTTACCTCACCAATGAAGATTGAGTTCCCTTCAAGAAGCCCCCACCAATGAGAAAGGACCGGTCCAAAAGGGATCCCAGTAGATACTGCCAGTACCACAAGGATATCAGGCACACCACAGCAGAGTGTATCCATTGAAGGAAGAAATTGAGGAGCTCATCCGCAGGGGGAATCTAGGCCGTTATGTCAGGAGAGAAAGGCCAAAGCTAGAGGACTAGCCTGTGATACCCCAGACGCAAGGGCGAGCCTCAGAAATACAGGGAGAAGTCTGAACCACTTTCGGAGGTCCAAGGTTTGGGGGAGATTCTCAGAAGGGACGAGATAGGTACGCAAGAGAAGCCAGGCGAAGTCCGCCACCCTGTGTCATGAGTTTGGGACAACGACCCCCGAAAAGCTTCAAGGGGGAAAATGACTCGATCACATTCACTGAGGAGGATGCACGGGAGGTACATTTTCCCCATAACGATCCACTGGTGTTGACATTTCAGTTGGCAAATATGCGTGTGCACCGGGTCCTGGTGGACAATGAGACTCGGTGGACATCCTGTATCGCCCTGCCTTGGAAAAGATGGGACTGGGCACTCATCACCTAAAACCCTGCCAATCTTCCCTATATGGATTCACGGGGGACTCAGTGCAGCCCCTAGGGATGATCAAATTGGCACTCACCATGGGGGAGCAACCCCGGCAGACTACAGTCATGGCTAACTTTATCGTAGTAGATTGTGCGTCAGCTTTCAATGCGGTATTGGGGAGACCATCCCTAAGAGAATTAAAAGCCATAACTTCTGTATATCACCTGGTTGTCAAGTTCCCAACTCCAGGAGGGGTCGCTAGTATGAAGGGAGAATAGAAAGAAGCAAGGGAGTGCTACAACACCTCACTCCGTGCGCCTGTGAAACCGCGGGAACCAATGGCCATAGTGATACATGAGGCGCTACGTGTGCCCGCGGGGAGTCCGCAGGAGCTAGACCCTCGAGTCATGGAGGAGTCAAGAGTAGAACCAGTGGAGAAAGTAGAGGAGGTTATAGTAGTGGAAGAACCGTTGAGAAAACTGAAGGTAGGAAGAAGCCTGCAGAGTGACGTGAATGAGGAGTTGATAAGGTTTTTGAAGGAGAATCTGGATGTATTCGCATGGAGTCACAAAGATATGGTTGGTATAGATCCCAGTGTTATGTGCCACCATTTGAATACCTCCCTTGAAGCGAGGCCCGTTAGGCAGAAGAGGCGGGCGTTAGACCCAGAAAGGTACGCAGCCTTAAAGGAGGAGGTCGACAAGCTGAAGACCAATGGGTTTATCAATGAGTCATTTTACCCTGTATGGGTGTCGAATCCAGTACTAGTCCCAAAACCGAATGGGAAATGGAGGACCTGTGTCGACTTCTCAAACCTGAATAAAGCTTGTCCTAAGGACAGCTTCCCGCTCCCGAGGATAAATTTTTTAGTAGATGCGACAGCGTGGCATGAATTACTGAGCTTCATGGACGCCTACTCGGGATACAACCAGATTCCTATGAACCCAGCGGATGAAGAGCATACGTCGTTCATAATGGATAAAGGACTCTACTGTTATAAGGTGATGCCCTTCGGGTTAAAGAACGCGGGTGCCACCTATCAAAGGTTGTTCAATAAGATGTTTGCCAGCCAGGTAGGGAGGAACATGGAGGTATATGTTGATGATATGTTAGTAAAAACCAAGACCGCTACAGAGCTCAACAGGGACCTTGGTGAGATGTTGGACACACTCAGGAAGTATCGAATGAAGTTGAATCCTGTCAAGTGCACCTTCGGTGTATCCTCAAAAAAATTCTTGGGTTTCATGGTCAACTTCAGAGGCATCGAGGCCAATCCTGATAAGATAAAGGCCCTGATAGAAATGAGCCCGCCAAAGAGCAAGAAGGAAGTGCAATGTATAACAGGAAGGGTGGCTGCCCTTAATAGATTCATTTCGAGGTCAACTGATAAGTGCCTCCCCTTCTTTGACGTCCTAAAAGGGAGCAAAAAGTTCGCTTGGGATGAGAAATGTGAAGAGGCAATTATTAAGCTGAAGGAGCACTTGGAGAAGCCACCCCTTTTGGCAAAACCTGAAAAAGGGGAAAAGCTATACTTATACTTGGCAGTGTCTGAGAATGCCATAACTACGGCCTTGGTTAGAGGGGAGAAGAAGGAACAACGACCCGTCTATTATATCAGCAAACGGTTGGTGGATGCGGAGAACCGGTACCCTGAAATTGAAAAGTTGGCATATGCATTAGTTGTGGCTTCGAGGAAGCTGAGACCCTACTTCCATGCTCATGCAATCGAAATTCTCACCAATAGCCCTTTGAGACAGGTCCTACATAAACCTGAGACCTCAGGAAGGCTGATGAAGTGGTCAATCGAGTTGAGCCAATTCGATATTGTTTATACCCCGAGAGTTTCCATCAATGGGCAAGTGCTGGCAGACTTCATAGTGGAGTTCACTAATCAGCTGAGTGAAGGAAGAAGTGAAGAAGGGGGGTGGACAGTCATAGAAAAGGAGAAAGGGGGTCTAGAGGAATGGAGCCTACATGTGGACGAGGCGTCCAATGAAGGAGGATCTGGAGCTGGTATCATGATGACGGGGCCCGAAGGACACAAGATGTATTATGCGATCCGGTTTGGGTTTGAGGCCTCCAACAACGAGGTGGAATACGAAGCACTCTTGGCAGGCTTGCGGTTAGCCCTGGAGCTAAAGGTGACATGCCTACGTATTTTTAGCGACTCACAGCTGGTGGTGTACCAGGTGAAAGGTGAGTATCAGGCAAGAGGACCAAAGATGGCCGCGTACTTTGAGAGGGTGAAGGGCTATCTGGGACAATTGGCGGAATACAGCATAGAGCAAATCCCAAGAGAGAGGAATACCTATGCCGATGCCCTCGAAAAACTGGCTTCCACCAAGGATGGGGATATCCTGGAGTCGATACCTGTGGAATACTTACCCAGGCCCAGCATCATCCGCACGGACGTGCACATGGTCAGCCCCCCAAAGGAGTCATGGACTGAACCGATTAAGAGATACCTGGAGGAAGGAACCTTGCCCGCGGACAAAAAAGAGTCCCGGAGGTTGGTGTACAAGGCCACTAGGTACACCTTGGTAGAAGGGGTTCTATACAAGAGAGGGTTCTCGATGCCACTCCTGCCATGTGTGGAAGAGGAGGAGGCGTTGAAAGTACTACATGAGATACATGAGGGTGAGTGTGGCAACCATGAGAGTGGACCCTCCACAGCTAGAAAGGCCATGAGACAAGGGTACTATTGGCCCTCCATGGAAAGAGACGCACATGACTTTGCCAAGAAATGCGACAAATGTCAGAGGCACGCCAACTATACTCGGAAGCCCCCAAATGAGCTAACTAGCATGACCAGCCTCTGGCCCTACGCTATCTGGGGGATAGACTTGATCGTCGCTCTTCCCGCAGGCAGGGGTGGAGCAAAGTACGCGGTGGTAGCTGTGGACTACTTCACTAAGTGGGTTGAAGCGGAACCTCTCGTGAAGATAACGACCAAGCATATCACCTCTTTCGTCAACAAATTCATTGTCTGTAGATACGGAGAACCCTACAAAATTGTGTCTGACAACGGTACCTAGTTTGAGGGGGCAGCTTTCGAGGAATATTGTAGGGGAAGAGGGATAAGGAGAAGCTTCTCTGCTGAGATGCAGGTTAAGTCCCTTAGGATACAAACATATGGGGACGAGGCCAATCGCGTAGCTCTGGCGGAGAGCTTGGACCTGCTAGAAGAAAAAAGGGAGAAGGCACAAATGAGAATAGAAGTATACCAGCAGCGCGCGGCAAGGTACTACAACTCGAGGGTGCGAGACAGGACTTTTAGAGCTGGTGACCTGGTGCTGAGGAAGGTCCTCCCCAACACGCGAGATCCAGGGGCGAGGGTTGCTGGGGGCGAACTGGGAGGGACTCTACCAAGTCGCTCAATGCATACCCCCAAACACTTATAAGCTGGTGCGCATGGACGACACCATCATACCTCGAGCATGGAATGCAGAGCACCTTAGGAAATACTACCAGTGAGGCGCTCACACTCAGTGCTAGAAGGACAAGCTTTCAAATTGTTGCATCTTATCTTAGTTCGGTAGGCAAAAATCAAAGAGGTTACTTAGATAACCTCCCAAGTAGATGTATGTTCTTATATGTATCGTTGTAACCTGAATTCTATGAATGAAACTGGTCACATTTTTGCACGCTATTTTTTCTACTTTATGCGGGCATCAATCAAAGTGCCTACCAAAGTAAACTTCACCAGAAACTTGGGGGGAAATAGTGGCCCATGAAGATAAAGCATGCAACAAACAGGAGAATCCAAAGAAGGACCCCTTGCACCAGGATCCTAAAAAGGACCCTATGCACCAGGAGGATCCTAAAAAGGGCCCTCCATCAGGAGGACCCAAAAGGGACCATGACCCTAAAAAGGACCCTTTAACGGGAGGTCCCAGAAGGACCCCTTATATCGGGGCCTTAGGCGAAGTCCTTATATATAGAAAACAGGGAGAGGACATTGCAAGGCATCCCTTGGGTTCACAAGGATTAGCTACCCTTGTGAACATCAAGGAGGCAAAAGGATCTTACAAAATATATATATAGTGACAACACTAATAAGTCTAGAGCGGACACCAAGCCATCTAGCCAAAAAGGGTCCTAAAAGAGACCCTTGCAAAAATAGTACTATGAATAACGACGAGAAGGACGCTTCTCGTAAAAAATAATAAGCGCGCGTAAGAATATATAAAAGGATAGCTAGGACCGAAGGGGTAAAAATATCCTTATAAAAGCAATCAAGAGGCACCAAAAGAGGTCCCATTGAACCCTTAAACATGGGCTCCGAAGGACCTCCAGCTTGGTATATAAAAGAGGGGAACCTGCCAAACCCCATCATACAGGCTCAAAAGGGCCTCAAATGCAGTGGAATAAGAGATAAATAACCACATATGTATAAATACATTAAAAAAGGGAGTCTTGAGGACATGACAAGATTTACAAAAGAAAAATAGTAATGATAATGATATTACAAAGTCTCAAAAAGGAGCATACACCCATGGCGGGCTAGCTGACAAAAGTTATGAAATAACAACTTCAAGGCCTCCTACCACGGGCGCTCCACATGGCCGCTCGAGCGACGGTGTGCTCATCGAAAGAAGAGAAATCAAAATTGGGATCTTGCCTCCACACGCTGTAAAGGGCGCGGTCTATGGACTTGTACTCAATGGCAGTCTTCTCCGCCTCCAAGGAAGCATTTCTCTCCTGCAACGTGGCGACATTGGCCCTAGCAGCCTGGAGTTCGGTCCTGGTAGCCTCGACTTTGGCCCTTGCAGTCTGGAGTTCGACCCTGATAGCCTCAACTTTGGCCTCTAAATAAGTAACTCTCTCCTGCGACGCCGCCGCAATAGCCTAGGCCCCCTGGAGTTCGCTCTTCAGGCTGGTAACTTAGCTCCGCAGTTTCATGGCTTTGGCAACCACCTTTAGCTTCCTTTCTGATGAGGCAGCAAGCTTGGTCCGAACCCTTTTTAGTTAAGTCTGGGTGTTCTCAAGCTCCTTCTCGAGCTCCCCGACCCGGGCCGTGAGACTGTCCCTCTCAGTAGTAGACGTGGAGAGGTTGCTAGACGAGTCGGCAAACCGCAGAGCCACGGTATAGGCCTGCACAAGAAAATTAACAACAGCAACAATAAGTAACAAAAAAAATGCATGTACATCTATACATAATAGGGCCAACGCGAGGTGCAGGAACTCACCCAAGCCATGGTGCGCCTTAGGGTTTCCCCAAGGTCCGACTGGGCAACGTTCCCAAGACCGTTCCAGTCAGATACGGGGAGGCCCGAGGCAAGTTGGATGTATCGCTGCCCGTAAGACGTCGCCATCCGAGTCACCCAAGGCTCCCCATCCGCACCAGTGGCACCTGGCTGGGTAAGGACAGACGACCCGCTCGCCAAAACAGGAGGGGGCGCGGTGAAAGTGGAAAAGTGAGGCCCCGGTAGATCAGAGGGAGGCTCTGGAAGATCGGCAAAATAAGTCCCCGATGGTCCAGGGTCGAGAGGAGCCTCAGTGAAGGCATCATAGCCCTCAAGGTCAGGGCAAACAAAACACCCCGGAAAGGCCTGTTGGTCTTGAAAATGAGGGGCTATGTCCGGATCATAAGAGACACATGGAGGGCATCCCCCACAAGATGGAGGCAGCTGGTAAGGTCCCCCGCGGTCAAGGTAGGCCTTCCTTCGGCTCTTCCTCAACCTCATCGTCATCTGGGCAAGGCTCGGCCAACACCCCTTTCATCTTCTTGGACCCAGAGATGGTCCACAGCAGCTTGGGGTCCGAGACAAGGGACAATTTATGGAGGTTCAGATTCTTCATGGTTGTAACGCCTTACCTCCTTAGAGCCGTTACTAAGTGAGTTTTAAAATGAAAGATGTGCAATGAACTCGCTAACCAAGGCTTTTAAAACAAAAGTGTGACTAAGCAAAAGTTAAGGCTGTAATCTTTAAAAATGTGTTGTTTCATTGAAAACTTCTAGTATTTAACATTTGGGATCCCAAAATAAGGTTTGAAAACTATTTACAACTTAAAATAAGTTAACAGTCGATTAATTATTAAAATCATAGATTATTACAACCATTTCTCAAATAAACCCCCAACCAAAGCAGTCGGGCAGGCCAAACATGTACGCATCGCTTCACGCTCTCCGTACTCATGGCTGGTTGACTCAATCTTTGCCCTTACCTGCAACACAGAGCACCCGTGAGCCGAAGCCCAGCAAGAAAACTCATACAGTATATAACATATGCAAATTATATAGTTAACATATCAGATTATCCACAGATAAACAAGTATTCCATCAAACTAAACAAACACGGCCATGCCGTCCCAGAGGCATTACCTAAGCCTGGGGTCTCGGTCCTCACCGTAAGGATATCCCCTGTATCCATTGGGGTCCCACCCTGTCTTTAAGCACTTCGCGTGCTAAGTGTTACTTCCGGCCCAGCTGCCGTTCTCGGCCTTTCACCGTTCTCGGCACCTTGCCGTTTTGGCTCTTTTGCCGTTCTCGGCTCCGTTGCCGTTCCCGGCTCCTTTTCCATTCATTCTTACTATAATCACAAATAGCATAACTCAAATAACATTCAAACATATATCAATTCAATTAAGTCTGCACCCTAACATGTAATGCAATATAGGGTCGTGCCCTGATATCAATTCAATTAAGTCTGCACCCTAACATGTAATGCAATATAGGGCTGTGCCCTACAATCACACTATGGCCCATGCCCTGTCCTACGGGTGCTATAGTTTTCTTACCTGTCAATTTGATAGCTTTCATCACTTGACTCCTTGAGCACGATCCCACTCGAGCCCTAGCGCACACCTAAACACAGCCATAGGTCAAAGTCATCACCGAACCTCAAGTCCGAAAACCTAGCCTCGGGACCAATCCCGAGCCCCCTGGGAAGTCCTAGATCCACAAAACAAGATGGTGGAATCGAACCCCGAACCCTAGGTCAAAATCCCTTAAAAATAACCCAAAAAACCCCTTTTTGGGAACAGGGTAGCACTACAGCGCTCAAAAGAGGGCGCTATAGCGCTACAAATAGAACCGCACCACCCAGAAACAGGGCCTAGCGCTACAGCGCCCAAAGACTAGCGTTGTAGCGCTAATTGCAGGCAGGCAACTCTCAACTTCTTTTTCTGCGATTTCTTTGAGCCAATCACAACCCAAACTTCCCCAAATCTTTACCAAACTCAAAATCAAGCGTATAAACACTCTCCACTCATCCCAAGCATCCAAAACCTCAAAACCCAAGCACATTCATCCCAAATCTCAAAATTTACCATGATTAACCCTAAACCCAGAAATTCAGTCAAACATCAAAGTTAAAGGCTTAGAATTCATACCGTTGATGCAATTTCGACCTTGATTCAATTCCTAGACCTCCTTAGCTTGATCTTCCTCAAAGCTTGCCCAGAAATTCCCCTAAAGTTCCCATCATTGAGCTTAATTACACAACTTAAACCATCCAAACCCAAAAACTGAAAACCCTAAAAACTTACCTCAAAAAGTTGATGTGTTCTTGTTAATCCCTTGCAGAATCTTCAAGTTCAACTTAGGATCCTTGATGCTCAGCCTATCCTAGCTCTCCACTGAGCTTTGCTCCAAGAAATTTGAAGAGAAATGGTGGGAGAACCACAAACCGCCCCTTTTGGAAAAACCCCTCTGTTTTTCTCTCTTTTCTTTTTCTTCCTTTTTCTTTCTTTTCCACAGCCTTCTCACTCTCTCTAACAATCCCACTAAGTATATAAAGCCCCAATAAACTCATCTCTAAGAAGCCAATTGACCAAAATGCCCTCCCTACTAATTCTAAACCTTTTTGTCCATGTAGGGCCATTTTAGTCATTTTACCCAATTCCCGCTAATTCCTCAAGTGTCTCTAATATTTTCCCGTTGCTTCCCAATACCTGATAAATCACCAAATAATATTCCTCGATATCAAAATAGACCCCGATATACTCATCAGATTCCTATTTATACCCCAGGCTCGCCCCGAGCCGGGTATAAATTCTCGACTGGACCTTTCCGCTAATCTGCTCTCCCTGGGATCGTGTCGAGTCACAAATCATAGATACATCCACATCACAATGTGGTCTCAACAATCAGCACATATCAATACAGTTATGCCCAAAATGGGCAAAATTACAGTTATGCCCTTCTAACACAATCAGGGCCCACATGCATACTAATACACATAGTCATGCATCTCAAATAGTCAAATAGTCATATAACATGCTTTAAATCATAACAATGCATTTTACTCATTAAAGTCACACATAAATCCCAATATGCCCTCCAGGCACACTAATCAAGGCCTTTAAGCCTTATTAGCGAATTTGGGTCGTTACAATGGTGAATAAGTACACCGCCTTTTTCATATCAGGGTCAGCGTTGAGGAACTTCCTCAAATCTCTCGCTTCCGGCCTGACGACTGTGGGTTCGACAAGTTGCTCTGCATAATACATGCCATGGTCGATATGAATGTAAGTCATGATACAATAAGTTGCAACAAAGTAAAAGAGAGAAAGTGATGCTTAGGGTACTTACTGGGAGTGGCCCGGAAGTCCTCGCGGACGAGTACGATCTTGTACAGGGTACAGCCTTTAAGACCCCACATGTCTGATCCCAATACTCATACCCAACAAGTGATGGTGGTAAGGGAAAGTACGAGGAGTGATAGCACCACCTCCACTCCTCTGACACACGTACTAAATAAGTAGTGGAAACATCTCCATAGAACATGACCATGTGCTGGAGCCAACACCACTACCCCTGAGACCACTCACCTGACATCGTACTTGTGTACCATCTGGTCCCCTAGACCACAATGTATCAAGGGCCATTAGAGCCTACTATAAAATGAACTCTAACTCCACCTGAAAGGGGGTTGGAAAATTTACTGTAGCAAGTTCACCATAGTGAATGAAAATTAATTTCACCATTGTTCTTCTGCAATTGTTCTTGGAGATGATACTTAGATTCCTAAAGCTTTTCTTTTGATAATCTTTACTTTGCAATTTTTCTGACTTAACTTAGTTGACGAGTTCTCACCGTCAACACCAGCCAATATCACACACACACACATATATTGTTGACAGTGAGAACTCGTCAACTAAGTTGAGTTGGAAAAATTATCAAATCAAGATCTCTAACGGAAAAGCTGTGGAAACTTAAAAAATCACTCAAGAACAATGATAGAACAATAATGGAGAATTCAATCTTTCATTCACACCCAAGCCTTTTCTACAGTGAAATTTCCAACCCCCTTTCAGGTGGTGTTCGAGTTCATTTTATAGTAGGCTCTAATGGATTTAGGTACATAGTGGTCCAGGAGACCAAGGGGTACATAAGTACTATGTCTGGGGAGTGGCTTCAGAGGTTGTGGTCGTACATCCAGTACAGGAGCAGATGTCAGGAGAATGCCTCCACTACTTGTCTGTACCCATGTCTGATAAGTGGTGGCTGGCATAGTGGCGCAGGGGGTAGTGGTGTCGGCTCTGACCTTTGGCCGTAGACGTACGGACCATGACTCTTATCCCAGCAGTCCCACTGGTACGGGCGTCCGTACCCAGTATTAGATCGTACAAGTATGTCCCATTTGACTTGTACTGGAGTCTCTAAGCATAGGGGTCTCAAGATGTAAGGAATGGGACCCTTGGTGTATGGCTCCGCTCACGTGGCCACCAGGTGGCGTGGCTCACGTTCCTTCGCTAGGCCCCCTTGGAAGACCTATTGATGGCGCGGCTCTTTGGCTGCCCACGAGGTCGAGTGTGTTGTGGATGTGGCCCTCATGAGGCCAAGGGCGCCGAGGCCCGATGACGGGGCTACCACGGCGAGGCCACTCGGGCCTATGGCGAGGCCACTCGGGCCTATGGCGAGGCCACTTCGGCCTATGAGGCGAGGCCACTCGGGCCTATGAGGCGAGGCCACTTCGGCCTATGGAGAGGCCACTTCGGCCTATGAGGCGAGGCCACTCGGGTGGTGCGGCTGAGAAACCTCGCGAGGCCCTTCAGGTGGCGTGGCCGAGACCCCTCGTGAGGCCCTTCAGGTGGTGCGGCCGAGACATCTCGCGAGGCCCTTCGGGTGGCATGGCTGAGACCCGTCGTGAGGCCCTTCAGGTGGCGTGGCCGTGACCTCTCGCGAGGCCCTTCAGGTGGTGCGGTTGAGATATCTCGCGAGGCCCTTCAGGTGGCGTGGCCGAGACATCTCGCGAGGCCCTTCAGGTGGCGTGGCTGAGACCCCTCGTGAGGCCCTTCAGGCGGTGCGGCCGTGTTCATGGGGCGTGGCCATACGAGGCCACTTGGCGTTGGGGCCGAGCGAGGTGGTGTGCCGTGCGCATGGGGCATGGGCAAGAGAGGCCATGTCGCCTTGCGCCTAGGCATCCGAGCGGGTCGTGCGAGGCCGTGACGTCTTAGCATCTATGCCTTGCAAAATGCGTGCCATGCGGCACCGATCCCATCGGGCGTGGATCCCGACTCGCGACGTGACGGTATGATGGCTTCCCGAGACAATGGCGGCTCAAGGGCCTTGCCTTGGCCTCATATTTTCCCTTGATGAGATTTTGAGCATCAACACTTGCCCCCCAGTCTAGGAGAGGGCCTTTAGGTGCTCTTGTAGACTATTCACCTTGATCCTTATAAATAGGTCCTCATGCATGGCCTAATATTTTCACCTCACTTCTTTGGCTTAGTGGTTTGGAGAGCCCTTCATTTTTCAAGAGGTAAGGGGTTCAATCCCTCACAACCTCATTTTTGCCATAGTTCTTTTTATTTTACTTTTTCACTTCATTTTCACCATTTCATCACTTTTTTTTTTAAGCTAATTTCTTGGCATTACTATTTGAAGACTAACACATCTTTCTGGTCCATTCTTACAAACGCGCATTTCGTCCTTTTGGTGCTTTTCGCCCCTCGACCTCCTTTTGACCCCAGCCTCGCCCTCTTAACCGCTTGAGGTATATTTTCTTTCCTTCTCCCTTTTATTTTTTATCGGGTCCAAACTAGCATTATTCGGGATGGGGTACCTTAGCCTGAGCTCGTAGTGAGTTTGACTACACACATGCCCTGCTTTTTCATACCCTGTAGTGGGCCATTTAGGACGCTTGCATCTAGAGATATTAAGCCTATTCCTTTGTGTTTTGTAGCCATCCCCTCATTTATACGCGAACCCCCTTTTCGCTTTCGGGACGAGGTCTCATGGCCAGTGACGGCCCGTCCGACATACCTCCGGGGGCTGAATTTATCGACCTGTCCTCAGATTCAGAGTCCCCTGAGGGCAACCCTCACCAAGATTATGACTCCTTAAGGCAGGCCCGCATCTGCCACCTTGAGTGCCTTGCTGAACATAGGCGCAAAATTTGGGCAGTGGAGAGCGAAATTGACTCGGTGTCGAGAGGAGACGGAGGACCTTCTCCCCCAGACCTTAGTGACCATGTAGCGCGCCTTAGGATGACCCTTTTTGAATTACGGTGGGAGTTAGAGTTTATGGAGGGACACCTTCCGCCAGAACCTCCCAGCCATCCTCGCCTGATGATGGTCGTGGTGCTTTTAGCGCCTCTCCCCAGCCCCTAGTCTCGATTTTTCCCAGCTTAGTGCTTCCGCCATCGTTCCCTCGATGGAAAACTCTTGCTAGGAAGAAAAAATGGAGGGTCAAGTGTTCTGCCTCCCCCTCACATCTTTCTTTTGATTTTTCAGATATGCCGAAAGCACGCCGACAGGTATCTATCCAGGAGGAGGACGACGCCCCTTTACTGGCGTCCAGTCTGGTGTCACATGTGTCTGCGAACAAATTGAAGGAAATCGTGAAGCACTACCGTATTCCTCCAGAATACGCCCTATATGCTCCTTAGGAGGCTTGCCGGGCCGACCGCCCCAGGGAGGGTCTGGTGGCTTTGAGCGAACACATCTTGAAGGCGGGTGGCACCATTCCCTTGCACCCATTTTTCGTGGTGGTACTTAACTACTTCGACCTGGCCCCCCTTCAGCTGTCACCCAATAGTTGGTTGACCCTCAGCTGCCTTTCTGTCTGGTTCAAGGAACGGGCTAACCGCGCTCCTACGGTGCAAGAGGTGCACTTCTTGTACAACCTCATGGGATCCCCCATGTCCAAGGGCTTTTACTATCTGCAGAAAGCCAATAGCAAGCTCCCCCTGATAGAGGGCTCAGTATCCAACATGGGGACTTGGTAGCAAGACTTTTTCTTCGTGGAGGGTCCTCTTTCTATCCGTGAACACTTTCGCGACGGCCCCAGTAAGTACCCTGGTCTTCCTTTTTTTTTTCTTGTTAGAACTTACGGTTTTGTACTCTTGCTTGTACTGACATTGGCGTGGATCATGCAAAGCAATTTGCTGATCCTGCGGTCATTGGGACGGAGGCGGAGGCCGTAAATGACCTCATCAATGCAGACTCCGCCCTGAAGAAGGCGGCATCCATATTTACCGTGGCAAATCTCAACCGCCACCAGCTGTCCCCGGTCTCGGACCCCAAGCTCCTGTGGTCAATTACTGCGTCTAAGAAGACTATGGCTACGTCGGAAGAGATGGAGGACGCCCCCCTTGAATGTGGGGGGTCTCACCAGCACCCCCTGTCCCCGGGGGGATGCCCCCCTTATGGCTCCCATGACCAGGACATGGCCTTTCAACCTCAGGACCAGTATGTCGCATTGGGAGGTTATGCTTCCTCTGACCTTGGTGGCTGCGACGCCTTCCCACAGGTTCCTCACGACATTGGACCACCGGGGGCTGATTTCGTCGACCTTGCGGAGCCCCCCTCTAATCTACCAGGGTCTCAGTTTTTCTCCTTCCCTGCGCCCCCTCCCGCTTCGGCGAGCGGGTCGTCCGTCCCTGTCCAACCAGATGCTCCCAGTACGGAGGCGGAGCCTTCGGTGACTAGGATGGCCTCATCTAATGGGCAGCGTTACATTCAAATTGCCTCGGGCCTCCCTATATCTGACTGGAGGGGTCTAGGGAATGTGACTCAGCCAGACCTTGGGGACACCATAAGGCGCGCCGTGGCCTGGGTGATTTCTTGCACCTTGCGTCAATTATTATTATGTATAGATGTACATGTGTTTTTCTTTTTGTTACTTATCGTTGATACCATTGACTTTCTTGTGCAGATCTACACCGTGTCTCTTCGGTATGCTGACACGTCTGGCACCCTCTCCGCATCTACTGCTGAGAAGGGCTACCTCACAGCCCGGGTCCAGGAGCTCGAAAATGAGCTTAACGAAACCAAGGTCAAGTTGTCAAAGGCCTGGACTAAGTTTTCCAACTTGTTCTCAAAGAGGGAGAAAGTAAAGGCCAAGACCAAGGAGCTAAAGGGCAAGGTTAAACGCTTGGAGCGCGACCTCCAGGAGGCCAAGGCCACTGCGGCTGCGTCGCAGCAGAGAGTTACTCAATTGGAGACCGAAGTCGAGGCCCTTAGGGCCGAACTACAGTCGGCGCAGGAGAGGAATGCTTCCTTGGAGGGGGAGAGGGCTTCCTTGGAGGCGGCGAGGCCTTCCTTGGAGGCGGAGAGGGTCACCACCGAGCGCAGGTCCATAGATCGTGCTCTTTACAATGTGTGGAGGCAGGATCCTAATTTTGACTTCTCCTCCTTTCCTTCATTTAGGTTTACGTGGCCATCCTCCACACGTATGTACTTCTGCGCTCTCTCGTAGAAGTCATCTAAGTCAGTGACTTCCCTTTTCAGCATGTTGTCCCACAACTTGCTTCCAGGGAGTACTCCGGCTGTAATGGCCATTTTTAACTCTCGGAGAGTCAGGCTCCCCACTTTCGCGGCCTCCATATTGAACCGATGAATGTAGCTCTTCAGGCTCTCATTCTCCCCTTGCTTCACGTTGGCCAAGCTGGTACCTGGCATTGTGTAATCCCTCACGGCATGGTGCTGTTGGAGGAATTCGTCAGAAAACTGCTGGCAGGACCTGATGGACCCTGGCCGTAATCTCTTGAACCACTTGTAGGCGGGTCCTTTCAGAGTAACAGCGAAGCAATGGCACCTGTCACCACTTCCAATCCCCCTCTGTTTCATCAGATCATTAAACGCATCCAGGTGGTATATTGGATCCGTGTTCCCTTCGTAGGGGGTCATATTGGGCTCCTTAAAGTTGGCAGGGAGCCGGATCGCCTGAATTTCTCTCACAAAGGGTGACTCATGGTTGAAGTCCTCCTGAAAGGCCTGGCCGCCTGATGCGGTGACGATCATGCTCCGCAGGCTCCTCATCTCCGTGTCTAGGTCCTGCCTCCTCTTGTTGAGAGTGTCCCTCAAAGCGGACGGGCTAAGATCCGCCTTTCCCTTGCCCTCTCGAGGCGCCATAGGGGGCGTGGTCCCTTTGCCCGCCCTCTTTTTATTGAGCTCCTCCCGCAAGTCTGATGGTGCTCTTTTGGAGGTGACCTCGTCCTCATTGCGAGGGGCAGCGTTGGCCCTCGGCGCTGGTTTCTGGGCCTGCTTAGGCGGTTCAGGGTGATCACGTTGCTTCGTTCGGGGGGTGTTACTGGTTGAATTTCGGGTTCTCCCATCATCTACCGGTACAGTGGTCTCCACCCCACCCTTGCCTTTCTCCTTCCTCTTAGGCAAGGTCACGCTCGACTTACCCTGCAACAGGCCGTTCAGGACCTCTTGCATGTTTTCCAAGGTGGTTTCCAACCTTTGGTTCTTACGGTGGAGCTCACGTATTTCCTCTTCATAGAACCGAGACTTCAAACTTGAGCTCATGGAATAGACCCGGGGATGCTTATCATGCCTACGGGTTGAGGGGCCCGGGTCCTGTCGGCCGGAGTTCGGTGCCTGCGGTGGCTTTGGAGGAGGGAACTCGTTAGCGTTTCCCGGTGGTGCTCTTGGAGGACTTCCTCCAGGTGGAGCGGCCAGTGATGAGGCCACTCTATCACCTCCGTGAACCTC
Organism: Humulus lupulus; assembly: GCF_963169125.1. Taxonomy (NCBI): domain Eukaryota; kingdom Viridiplantae; phylum Streptophyta; class Magnoliopsida; order Rosales; family Cannabaceae; genus Humulus; species Humulus lupulus. The sequence continues at coordinate 217,998,716 of NC_084793.1, forward strand.
AGGGTCTTTCGAGGGCTCCACGTCTTTGGGTGGAGGAGCGTCCTTCATGGAGGCCTTCAGCTGGACTCCGTTCAGGTGAACCTCTACCTCCCGTGGCTCCCTCAATCGCTTTGAACGTCTTGGCATCTTCTTCTTGCCGGAAACAATGGTGGAACAGTAGCTTGAAACTAACATTCCCACAGACGGTGCCAAACTGTTGACGGTGAGAACTCGTCAACTAAGTTGAGTTGGAAAAATTATCAAATCAAGATCTCTAATGGAAAAGCTGTGGAAACTTAAAAAATCACTCAAGAACAATTATAGAACAATAATGGAGAATTCAATCTTTCCTTCACACTCAAGCCTTTTCTACAGTGAAATTTCCAACCCCCTTTCAGGTGGTGTTAGAGTTCATTTTATAGTAGGCTCTAATGGCTTTAGGTACATAGTGGTCCAGGAGACCAAGGGGTACATAAGTACTATGTCTGGGGAGTTGCTTCAGAGGTTGTGGTCGTACATCCAGTACAGGAGAAGGTGTCAGGAGAATGCCTCCACTACTTGTCTGTACCCATGTCTGATGAGTGGTGGCTGGCATAGTGGCGCAGGGGGTAGTGGTGTCGGCTCTGACCTTTGGCCGTAGACGTACGGACCATGACTCTTATCCCAGCAGTCCCACTGGTACGGGCGTCCGTACCCAGTATTAGATCATACAAGTATGTCCCATTTGACTCGTACTGGAGTCTCTAAGTATAAGGGTCTCAAGATGTAAGGAATGGGACCCTTGGTGTATGGCTCCGCTCACCTGGCCACTAGGTGGCGTGGCTCACGTTCCTTCGCGAGGCCCCCTTGGAAGACCTATTGATGGCGTGGCTCTTTGGCTACCCACGAGGTCGAGTGTGTTGTGAATGTGGCCCTCATGAGGCCATGGACGCCGAGGCCCGATGACGGGGCTACCACGGTGAGGCCACTCGGGCCTATGGCGAGGCCACTTCGGCCTATGAGGCGAGGCCACTCGGGCCTATGAGGCAAGGCCACTTCAGCCTATGGCGAGGCCACTTCGGCCTATGAGGTGAGGCCACTCAGGTGGTGCAGCCGAGACATCTCGCGAGGCCCTTCGGGTGGCGTGGCCGAGACCCCTCGCGAGGCCCTTCAGGTGGCCTGGCCGTGACCTCTCGCGAGGCCCTTCAGGTGGCCTGGCCGAGACCCCTCGCGAGGCCCTTCAGGTGGTGCGGCCGAGACATCTCGCGAGGCCCTTTGGGGGGCGTGTCCAAGACCCCTCGCGAGGTCCTTTAGGTGGCATGGCCGTGACCTCTCGCGAGGCCCTTCAGGTGGTGCGGCCGAGACATCTCACAAGGCCCTTCGAGTGGCGTGGCCGAGACATCTCGCGAGGCCCTTCAGGTGGCGTGGCCGAGACCCCTCGCGAGGCCCTTCAGGTGGTGCGACCGTGTGCATGGGGTGTGGCCATGCGAGGCCACTTTTCGTTGGGGCCGAGCGAGGTGGTGTGCCGTGCGCATGGGGCGTGGGCAGGCGAGGCCAAGCGAGGGCATGTCGCCTCGCGCCTAGGCATCCGAGTGGGTCGTGCGAGGCCATGACGTCTTAGCATCTATGCCTTGCAAAACGTTTGCCATGCGGCACCGATCCCATGGGGCGTGGATCCCGACTCGCAACGTGACGGTATGATGGCTTCCCGAGACAATGGCGGCTCAAGGGCCTTGCCTTGGCCTCATATTTTCCCTTGATGAGATTTTGAGCATCAACATATATATTAAATCATAAACAATCATATTATAGATTACCTCTTCTAGCCTATTAATTGTCCTCGAATCTTTTTGTATAAAATCAACGATCTTCCTATCCATGCTCTAAAAGTTCACACTTGATCTTCCAGACCAATCCTCAAACACACAAGGACATGTGTGGGCATGTAGGATTAAAAATGTTGATTTATGACACTCTAGATGTACTCAACACATGAGTTCTAGAGAGGTTTGATAGAGAGAAGAGGTACTAAATAGTTTTCATGTTTAGAAAAACTATCGCTTCTGTTTCAGAGAGAGAGTATGACAATCTATAAAAAAAATCTTCTTAAAAGTGTCGCTTCTTTTTAGGTTTATAAATATAATTAAATAATTTAATTAATCTTTATTTTATTAAAATAAAACTGATCAGTTATTAACTTATTTAATTATTTAATTTAAATCATATTTAAAACAAAATAATTAATTAAAAATAATCAAATAAAATTAGTTATTTGAAATTCAAAATTCAAATCCCACGGATAGGAAATCCCTGTGTGTGGCGCCACACTCACTGTATAGTGAGTGTGTCGACCACACCATTAGGGTTATCCTTAATTGTCTCATTTGTTTATTTAATTGATATTTAAGGCAATATATTTATCCTAAAATAAATATCAGTTAATTCAAAATTAATTTTATCTGAAAATATCAGTTATAAATATTTAAATAAATAAATATCTTATTCTAAATAAGATAATTATTAATCTCTCTTTATATATTAATCAAAACAAGATTAATATTTATTTTAACCTATAGTTTTTCAAAATAAATACTATATAGTTATAATTAATTAATTCATAATTAATCAATTGTCCATAACTAATACATAATTATTTTATTGCGTTGGAAAATTAATTCATTTTCAATTAAATCCTTCTCTCTACAAATCATTCTTATGATATCCTTACCCTAGACAGTTAGGACAGAGGTGATCTTGGGGCCATGGACCTATAATACGAAGCTCCAATAATATTTTTTTTATTAATTCCATGATTACTCTATTATAATTATGGAATTTCACTCCAAGTATTTATAGAATTATAATTACAGATTTTTTCTTGTAGTCCATTGATATAATCAATCAATGTAGTTATGTCCTCCATTTATTGGTTCATTAATTAGAGCTTGTCAAGATTATCATTTTACCCTTCTAATTACCTCTTGATCCTTAAGTACCATTAATTCACTGGCAAATAATTAATCTATAATCAAATTATAGATTTGAGCTCAATAACTATTCAGTCCCAAAATTAACCCTCAAGAGAACCAATATTTGTTCCATTAGGAAAGTATGGATTCCAGTATTGTAATTCATGTTCCTAGCCATTCATGATACTCAATATACTAAGAAATAGGAGTTCACGAATACTTAGGATTTAGACTGATCTACAAATGATCATCTATTATGATAAGAATCAAACATTTATGTTAAACGACAAGTTTATAAAGATAATTAATTCTTATTGGTCATATCATATATAATCTCTATTATATACAACACCTTTACTAAGATGTCTATCCACATCAGCAATCTGAATTTAGATCACTTGCATCCCGTATGCTTAGTAAACCATACTAGTAACCATTCATTAAAGATTTCTTACTTTAATATTGTTGACCCAGATTTTGGTCAACTGACACGGAGTCAAAATACACTTGACGTGGATGAAAACGTTGAAAAGAATGTGATGACGAAAATACTAAAGACACAAGATTTTATAGTGGTTCGGCCCCAGGATATGGTAATAAGCTACGTCCACTTGAATTGTTATTGAAATAAGATTCAAAGGGGTGATCAAAGAACTAGGTTTCAATGAGTTTCACTAACCTCTGAAGAAGAAAATACAATTATTCTAGTGTAATCTCTCTCTAATCTCAAATGACCTCTTTTGCTCAAAGGAAGAAGATCGGATCCCCTTCCCTGAGCCCTCTTCTTCTATTTATAAGCTCAGGGAAGATTTACATTGATTTGTTACAGATATTCTTTCCTAAATAATCGGATACTCAGGAAATCATGGGAGATCATTTTGTATTCCATCATAACCGCCTAAGATTTCCTCCGTGTATAATGTGCACACGACCAGGCTGATCGTATGAAGAAACCGATCGCATGATACTGTACGTCTTACCGGTCGATAGTCGAACACAAATTCTGCCAGATGTCAGCCACGTGTAATTAATGCCTACCATGTCATTCACTTCTCATTTTAGGGAAAACATTTGCCCCCAAGTTTCTTTAATGCAACCAGCAATAAATAAACTTAAAGGAACAACCGTTCACATTCCCATGATCTCTATCCGAATCCCCGTGCATTTTTGAAAACTGTGACATAATTATGTCTAATCAAGCCTTTTCAGTTTCTGAAAAGGCAATTTGACGGCTTATACACTTCCCCACATTTTGAAAGTGGGAAGTGATGATTACTGCCTTTTGGCCATCCCTTCAATCCCTATAAGTAGGATTTTCTTCCCCTTTAAGAAATTTTTACTCACCATCTTTGCCAAAATTTTCAAGAACTTGCACCAGAGTTCAGAGCTTCGAAAACCAGTTTGATGTTTAGCTGAAGGTCTTCCAGTTCGAGTTTCCATCTTCTTCGAAATCTCCATCTTCGCCCAGGTAAGAATTCCATTCCTTAAGCTCTTTATTATGCCATGCATGCCGTTTTTAAGCTCTGCGACCTCTGTGTTCTTGAGTAGGGTTTTAAGGGTTTTTTGGTATAAACCGCCTATTGCTTGGTAAAAGTGCGTTTTTATGCTTTGTATAGGTCAGGACTATAGTTTGATAGTTAGGATCTCTGGTTTAGGACGTTAGGTTGACGAAACATTCAACCTTTAAGCAAGGTGAAAAAACCAAAAAAAATTCCCGCCCTTCAGGAGTCGAAAGAGTTCTCTTTTCAGAAAATAGTTTACTTTCCTTTTTGTTTTTACCTATTTTTCAAACTACTCGCGTTGAAAATAGCGTAGGATTAGGATGCTACTGGTTATCTAGGCACGAGCAACGTTATCCCAATCTTCCACACTACTTCGCGGATTGTGTCTTATCTCCTCCATTGTCTGTTTCCAGTTCATATGCAACAGCCTTGGGGGGGAGAAAGACCTATTGAAGATGAAATCTTGGCCCAACTGCTCGAAGGCGAAGAGAATCCACACACACTGATTCCAGAAATCCCCTTTTCACGTCCTAGCCCAAATCCTCCACCAGTTCCCAACCCGAAAATGGCCAGAACTAAAACCAAAGCTAGAAAAAGACGCAACCTTGACTCTTCAAGTCAGCCTTCTGTTGATGCCCCCTTGACCAGTGGTCGAGGTGAATTCCCTCCTGAAACCGAAGTTCAGAGGCGTGCCCGTCCTCGTCATGCCGACCAGTCGGCTGTCAAGTGGTACGTCGTTTCTCCAAGTTCGGTGACCATTCGTATGATCGCCAACTATTTAAATAAATACAATCTGACGGGGGTGACCCTGGTTAGACCTTCCATCGACCAGCGAGCCAACCTTCCAGGGGGGGCTTATAGCGCTTATTCGAGATACCATATCGAGGCGGGCGCCACCCTGCCTCTTCATTCATTCTTTCAAGGGGTGGCAAACTACTTCGGGGTGGCCCCTTTTCAAATCACCCCAAATGGGTATAGGATGCTGATCGCGCTCTATATCCTTTATAAGCTCAAGAAATGGCCAGCTCCTTCTCCTCATGAGGTCAACTTCCTGTTCGACCTTAAGTCTAACCCCAACCAGGACGGTACGGGGTTCTTTTATTTCTACCACCAGGACAACGGACGCACCTTTCTATCCAACACCACTCACATCTCCAACGTGGGGAAGTACCATCAAGAGTACTTCCTTACGCCAGACATTGCCGCTGAAAATATGGCCTTCACTCGAGGAGGTAAAAAGAATAATAATCCTTGAACCAGCAGTTTCTGTACTTTGATCTTTTCCTGTCATAATACCTCGTTGTTCCAATGTGCTCCAGGTCCATGGTTACGTCTGACCCCCACTCCAGGAATGAAGTCAAGGGCAGCACTCTTAGCCAGCATGCCAAGTTCTGCTAAGAGTGTTAAGAATTTAATTAATGAGGCTAACCTTAGGTTGGCTGGTCTTCAGGGCCCCCAACTTGCGACTAACGAACCCGCGGTGGGTGGTGTCAATTCCGATGTGGATCCTGAGCAGCGACCCGAGCAGCAACCTCAGTCATCCCCTCCTTGGAGGAGGCTGACTGGGGTTACAATCAGAGAACCTGCTGTTCCCCATCGAGCAGCAGAATCATCGGTCCCCAAGGGCAAGGGGAAACAAAAGGCTGCTGAGCCTGCCGAACTATCTGACGACTCGTCGGATGTAAACGGTACATCATTCTATTTGATGGCGATGGAAACTTTATGAACGCCCCTTCTTTAAATTCAGATTTCTTCCAAGAACTAGGTAGTTCAGTAGATAATGTTACGACCAGTAGGTGTTGCTCGGGTACCTTACTTTTGTAATCCTTCTACTTTAATCTCTGTTTCCTTGCGACCCTTTAATCTCATCGTCTGAATTGTTTCTCTTTGTGTAGGTATGAACTCCGGGGACTTTTTTGACCACTACCAAGCTGCCGCTAAATCTTCTGTCCCGAAGAAGGACAGTAAAAGGGCTCAAGGGGAAAGTAGCAAGACCCCTTCAAAGAAGGCCCAGACAGAAGAGGCTCCTGGCACAACCCCTTCCAAGGAGGACTTACCACCTCCGTCCTCCTCTAAGCAGATGACCCCTGCGCCCGTCAATCCACGGCCCTCCTCAAAGGCCACAGATAAAGATGCTTTGGACAACTTGTCCGAAGGCTCCCTGTCCAGCCACATAGTTGGCATGGCCAGGGAGAGAATATATCGACTCTCGAAGCACAAACGCAGCCAGACCGCCATCAATGACACTGCCACAATCGACATCGACAAGATCATTAACAGAGGGCTGAATGAGATAGCCAGCGTAAGTTGTCTTTTGCTGCTTTGTTGTTTATGCTAGACTTCTGTTCCAAACTTTCATTTTTATTTCCTCAGGGGTTTTTGTCTTTGATTGCTAGCTGGCGCCGTGCTGGGGCAATGGTCTCTCGAGAGAATAACTTCGACTCCAGGCTGTCCCAGGCCAAGCAAGCGCTTGAGGCTGATAACACTAAGCTGCTCGAGGATAACAATAAGCTGCTTATGGAGAACAAGGAGCTGTCCAAGCTGAATGAGCAACTGTGCGAGGACCAAGCCACTCTCACCCAAGAGCTTCAGGAGAGTCAAGGGGCCTTGAAGAAAGCCAACGAGGAGCGGAATAAATGGAGGGAAAGCGATGTACTCAACACCCAAGAGTGTAAGCAGGCCATGCTTAACCTGACTGGCAGCAGGGAGGAGACAAAGAGGCTCGAGGGACGAGTGCAGGAGCTTGAAGGGCACGTTCAGGAGCTTGAAGGGCGCATTCAGGAGCTCGAGGAGGACGGGGCCAGAAATCTGAAGAAGTACAAGGAAGCCGCCTTCCTCAGTTTTTACGATTTCTGGAAACACAACCGGGGGGCCAAAATCAACTACCTTTCCGAGAAGTTGCAAAGGACGCTGATGGCGCAGTGCACTGCTCGGCTGGAGGCAGAGGAGAGAGCAAAGGCCAAGACCTCCACTGCTGACGCTAAGGCTGATCCTCCAGCTGACAAGAGCGCTCCTCGTCCAGAAGACCCTCCTCCTCCCCAGTAATTTTCTTTTTATCTTCCACAGTTTTTATGGCCCACGGGCCTACTTGTAAAGACAATTTTATTTTTGATTGCTGCGAGGGCAGCATTTTACTTACACTTGAACAATTACATCCAAGCAGCTCTGCTCGCGGTGTAAAAGATTTTTCCTTTTAATGACATATTTACATCCGAGCACTAATGCTCGCGGTGTAAACGATTGCTTTACTTATATTATAATGTTTCTTTTATTATAATACCTGTTCGCATGACCGAACTTAGCATAGTACTTTGGTTTGATTTTTGAAAACATAAATTTTGAAAAATGCTCTAAGTACCCTAGCATGCTTTCACTTATTTTGTTCATGTGTTTACATACCTTATGTTACACTTTGCTATTGATGTACCTTATATGCCCCCCAAGTGATCGAGGAGCTTTAGGTCCTTGGTCACTTGCCTTGACCATGACCTGTTCGAACATTGTTGCTCGTAGTAGAATTCAACACTTGTAATACAGCAAAACAACACACGTAATGAACAAATACTTGTAAAAATAAATTTACAAAGGTTGGCAAGAATGACTGGCTGGGCACAGTCCCTTATAATCTCGTATTAAAATGGACTAAACATGTCTGTACGATGGATCTTAAAAAAGATCTTACACTTATAAATGATTAGCCATACAACGTGGCTAACCCTTTTTCGAAACTTGTAAAAAGTAAGAATTAATACAAGCCAGTCCTTTAAGAAGGACTGTTCATTGGTAGTACTTGCGCAGGTGTTCTCCATTCCAGTAGCGTGGAACGAGATCTCCATTTAAGCGTGCAAGTTTATATGTGCCTGAGTGAAGGACTTCATCAATTTGGTATGGTCCTTCCCAATATGGTCCGAGTACTCCAGCAGTGGGGTCGCGGGTATTCAAGAAAACTCGTCGTAGCACTAGATCTCCGACGTTGAATTTTCTTTCTTTTACTTTTGAATTAAAGTACCGGGCGACTTTTTGCTGGTACGCAGCTACTCGGAGTTGGGCTTTTTCTCGTTTTTCTTCTATTGAGTCTAGGGACCCCATCATCAATTGGCTGTTCTGATCCTGGTCGCATGTAATTCGTCGATGCGAGGGGGGATCTAACTCGACTGGCAACATGGCTTCATATCCGTATGTTAAGGAAAATGGAGTATGACCTGTCGCTGTTCGGTGAGAAGTTCTATACGACCATAGGACTTCAGGTAGCTGTTCTGGCCATGCTCCTTTAGCGTCTTCAAGTCTCTTCTTCAGGGTGTCCTTAAGCGTTTTATTCACTGCTTCGACCTGCCCAGTTCGCTTGTGGATGAGCAACAGAAGAAAAGCTTTTGATAATCCTGTGTCTTTCGCAGAAGTCGGTGAACAGATCACTGTCAAATTGGGTGCCGTTGTCTGAGACGATTTTTTGAGGCAAACCATATCGGCAAACGATGTTCTTGATAACAAAGTCAAAAAATTTCTTGGTCGTTATGGTAGCGAGTGGTTCAGCTTCGGCCCATTTAGTGAAGTAGTCAACTGCTACGACTGCATACTTTACTCCACCTTTCCCTGTTGGTAGGGATCCAATTAAGTCTATTCCCCATACTGCAAAAGGCCAAGGACTCTGCATCTGTTTTAATTCATTTGGAGCTGCTCATGGGATTTTGGAAAACCTTTGACACTTATCGCATTTCCGCACGTACTCCGCAGAGTCTTCGTTCATAGTTGGCCAGAAATAGCCCTACATTAGGATCTTCTTCGCCAAACTTTGCCCCCCAGCGAGATCTCCGCAAAAGCCCTCATGTACTTCCTTCATCAGTTCCTTATCTTTCTCGAGCGTAATACATCTGAGCAGTGGCATGGAATATCCTCTTCGATAAAAAACATCATCGACCAGTATATACCTCGCAGCCTGCCTTTGGAGAGTTCTGGCTTTGTTCCTATCTGTTGGCAGTGTACCGCTGGTCAGATACTTCAAGTAAGGCGCCATCGATGTATCTTCCGTCCGAATTTCCATGCTGGTCACATCTGCTCGTATGCTCGGCTCGCTCAATCTTTCTACTGGCACAATATTCAAAGTGTCAGCATCTTTCGCGCTTGCGAGTTTGGCTACGGCATCTACATTCGAATTCTGGTCTCGAGCTATTTGCTGGAGGGTGTACCTTTGGAACTGTGTCAACAGATCTCTAGTTTTATTTAGGTAGGCTCCCATTTTGAGACCCCATGCTTGATATTCCCCTAGAACTTGATTCACCACCAGCTGTGAATCGCTGTAAATATCGAGCACTTTTATATCCAAATCTTTTGCCAATCATAATCTAGCGAGGAGGGCCTTGTATTCTGCTTCATTGTTCGAGGCTACGAAGTCAAATCTAATGGCGCAGTGAAATCGATGCCCTTCTGGCGTTATCAATATCACTCCTGCCCCTGCATGAGATTCGTTTGACGACCCATCTGTAAACAACTTCCATGAGGGAGTTTGATCATGAAACTCGGGCGCACTAGATTTTTCGCATTGCTCATCTTCTAGGAGTTCGGTAAACTCTGCAATGAGATCGGCCAAGACTTGTCCTTTTACCGCTGCTCATGGTGAATACGTAATATCGAACTGCCCTAGTTCGACTGCCCATTTTAATAGACGTCCAGCCGCCTCTAGTTTCTGGAGGACTTACCGAAGGGGCTGGTCGGTTAAAACTGTGATATGATGGGCTTGGAAGTAAGGACGTAGTTTCCTGGAGGCCGGGATTAGGCAGTATGCTAACCTCTCGATGGGTGGATACCTCAGTTCTGCTCCGATTAGCCTTTTGCTTACATAGTAAACCGCTTTTTGTACGCCTCCTTCCTCTCGTACTAGGACCGCACTAGCAGCAACTTCAGTGATCGCCAGGTAGATGAACAAAGTTTCTCCTTCGATTGGCTTAGATAAAATGGGAGGCTGTGCCATATAGGCTTTCAAGGCCTGAAAAGCTTGCTCGCAGCCTCCTGTCAATTCAAATTTCTTGTTGCCCCTAAGTAGATTGAAGAAAGGGACACACTTGTCCGTTGATTTGGCAATAAATCTACTTAGGGCCGCAATTCTCCCAGACAAACTTTGTACATCCTTGATCTTTTCTGGTGATTTCATATCGATCAGGGCTTTTATCTTATCGGGGTTGGCCTCGATTCCTCTTGAATTGACAATGAACCCTAAAAACTTTCCTGATCCAACTCCGAAGGAACATTTGAGAGGATTTAGTTTCATCTGGTACCTGTTCAATACATCGAAACACTCTTGCAAATCCTTCACATGTCCTTCTGCCTTTTTTGACTTTACCAGCATGTCGTCCACATATACTTCCATGTTTACGCCGATCAACTCTTTAAACATGTGGTTAACTAGTCGCTGGTAAGTCGCACCTGCGTTTTTTAGTCCGATGGACATTACTTTATAACAGTATAATCCCGTATCAGTTCGAAAGCTAGTGTGATCCTCGTCAAGGGGATGCATGCTAATCTGATTGTAGCCCTAATATGCATCCATGAAAGAGAGGATCTCGTGTCCTGCAGTAGCATCGACCAACTGGTCGATCCTTGGGAGTGGGAAACAATCCTTCGGGCAGGCTTTATTGAGGTCTGTAAAGTCCACACAGGTTCGCGATTTGTCGTTAGGCTTGGGGACCAGTACTGGATTGGAGACCCACGATGGATAAAACGCCACCCTGATGAACCCATTCTCCTTTAATCTCTCCACTTTTTCTTTTTAAGGCTCTCGACCGATTCTTATCGAGAAGCCTTCTTTTCTGTTGCCTCTTAAACTTGGTCACCATACCCGTCAAATTTTGGGAGCGTAGGCATCTTAAACTTACTAGGAGTCTCTACCATGGCTATCCTCTGGATGAAAGGAGTACCTTTTCTCCTATCATGGTCGATATAAGATGTTCTTCCCCCAACCAGCTGCTGCACTGCCTGGTTGAGGGCATCTATCTGGGCCTGCACAGCGCTAGGAATCCCCGGGGCCTCTGCTACTGGGGTGACGTACTCACCATGCCGCTCGCGGAGATCATTGAGTACATCTCTCAAGTCCTCATCTCTTCTCCGCTGCTCGCTAGCTCCGAGCCGGTTGAAGACATTATTGTGTTTGGGCTGCCCCCCAGCGTCCCGTCTGTCGGGTTTGTCATCCTGAGGTGGCTCTCTTCTGCCTCAACCTCTTTCTTCATTTCCCCGACCGGCATTCCCTTTGCCTAAGTCGGCTTCGTTATAACCATGGCCATCTCTAAATCTTGATTGGCTATGGTGGGATCGGCTATTCCCTCGATGGCCCTCCCGGGCTGGAACCTCCCGAGCGTTAGAGGGTGGTCTACATTGGTCGTTAGGTCCCCGTGCATTATCATGCCGTGGGGGGCCTCGGACCGTAGAGCCTAACTCTGAGTTCCTCCTGTTACCAGGAGGATGCTGTCCTTTGTTCGGAAGGTTTGGCTCATCGCCCCTATGGCATCTAGGACTACGAGGCTGCTGCTCGTTCCTATTCTGCCTCTGCTGCGGGGGATTGCGGCGACCAGCTTGGAATGGAGGCTGCTCCTCAGGGTCCATCAACGGGACATCATCATGGGGCGCCTGTGGCTGTTCGGGCCTTTGTGGGCTCGAGGGCTGGATAGGCGGGCTAGGATTGGGACCCCTCTGGGGTGGCCCGTCCGCGGGTTGATCAGGCTGCGAGGCAGGTGCTGCCTGATTCCTAGCTAACTGTAGGGTTGCTTCGAGGGCTGACATGGCTTCCCTTTGACAGCGGTCCGTCTCCGCCTGCCTCTCACTCAACTCCAAATGCTGCCGCTCAATTTCCTGCTGCTGCCGCGCCATGATTTCGGCAGCACCTTCCTGGCTGGCCCTCAGATTGGCTAGTTCTTCATGCAGTGCCCCTAGGGTACTCTTCAGCATCGCGTCGTCCATTTCTTCTTCATCAAAATCCAAATGTGGCTCATCCTCAACCACGTTTGCAGGAGGAGACGGGTTAGATGGTGCAGCGGCGACCGCCTGTCCAGTCTTCCTGGTAGTTTTCGCCATTGGTTTTCTCAACAATGCTATATCAAGCTCTCAATGAAAGCACCAGAATGTTGACCCAGATTTTGGCCAACTGACACAGAGTCAAAATACGGTTGACGTGGATGAAAACGTTGAAAAGAATGTGATGACGAAAATACTAAAGACACAAGATTTTATAGTGGTTCGGCCCCAGGATATGGGAATAACCTACGTCCACTTGAATTGTTATTGAAATAAGATTCAAAGGGGTGATCAAAGAACTAGGGTTCAATGAGTTTCACTAACCTCTGAAGAAGAAAATACAATTATTCTAGTGTAATCTCTCTCTAATCTCAAATGACCTCTTTTGCTCAAAGGAAAAAGATCGGATCCCCTTCCCTGAGCCCTTTTCTTCTATTTATAAGCTCAGGGAAGATTTACATTGATTTGTTACAGATATTCTTTCCTAAGAGATGTTTGCTATGGAGGAGGAGGAGTACATGCACAATGAGGGTGAGGCCCAAGAGATGTTTGCTAATGCTAATCCTGCAACATGGTGACAGTCAGTTACAAAATGTTGTAGCCAAGCTGATCCAAATGATGATCAAGGTGCTTATGTTAGTGACGAAGGCTGTAACGTCCCAGATTTTCAAGACTCGATAATGCGAAAATATAAAAGTTTTCATTTAACCAAATGTCTCAAAAACCCGTATAAAAAAAATCTTTTTTAAAAGTCGTATGGCCATACTTAAAATTTAATACAAACATATTTTATAAATAGTAGAATGAGCCTAGTTTATGAAAATAACACAACATTTCCAAAAATTAAACGACTTCCCAAAAGGTTAGTCCACATGTACATTCGCAAGGTATACTCCAACGCTCACTACTTTGCCTTGCCCTTGTTCTTACCTACAACAGGAAACAACTAGGTAAGCGAAAACGCTCAGTAAGTTCAACTTTAAAACAAAAGCATGCATGGAATTAGGGTTCCATATCCATCTGAATCCTACACAATCAATTTCAAGAACGCAAAAGCGTCCTGGCAAACTTATGGTCATGCTTGATAAGCAATGACAAATTATTTCATATAAACAGATAAATTCCTGCACTCAAAAAATCCCAGAACAAGTAGATAAATTATATCACAACTATTTCTTATCAACAAATAAATCCCTGCACTCAGAACCTCCCAGAGCAAGTAGGTATAATATATCACAATATAATTCGAGACCGACTCTCGACAACTTCCAACAATTCAGGCATAACACACCCTCCAGCATAAATGCTAATCTGTAAGAGAGAACTGAGTCTCAACCTTAAGATCCAGTCAATAAATATTCCCATCAAGGGTAACTATCATGTTACCTAGGGCATCGCTACATATCCAAGAGGAAATCCCTCACAAGGGTAACCACCAAGTTACCTAGGGCATCACTACTTATCCAAGAGTGTAATCAAAGTTACACGGTTTTATAGAGACTTCTATGTTAATCAGTGGTGCTGGTGAGCATTTGCCCCTAGGGTGTTCAGCCTCACTCAAACTTGGCAACCCCTAGTAACTCTAGGCACTCTCACTGAATGGCCAATATTCACGGCTACTATCCGGGAATTACTTATCAGAGCACTTGCTCCAGTTCTAACCGTTCACTGATTAAGTAAGCATGAGGGCCCCTAGGTCCCATTCATTTTTGGCACCCCTAGGTTTAAACCAGCAATCCTCACCTCTTGGCCACTCGTCGCGGTAACGAACCGGACATAATAAAATCAAGCAGTGTGACGGGGATCAGCCATCGAGGATATGACGGATATCTATCGTTCATATTTTCTAAATTGGCACCCACTAGACTAACGTCTCTAAGCAACTTTCTATGACAGTGTATATATGTGTATGTGTCTCTATACTAACATACAATACAATAGTCGTTTCATGTTGCAGCCACACAATAGAAGTTGACTTACTTGGATTCCTTTGCTCTTAGCAAGATTTCACCCTCCAATGTCTAATCTAGTTATGCTTAGCCAATAATGTAATTATCCATATAGTATACTCGGATTAATTATGGCACTTCATAATTCATTATTAGTATTACTTTGGGCAGTTTGGTCATTTTAAAAATCATTTGTAAGGATTAAAGATCCTCAATTGGTTTTAAACCCATTAAGGAAATTCATACAAAAATATTTGAGACTAAACCCTAAGTCTCGGGGAGACCTACCCTATGGTCTCAATACCTAGGCTCGGGTATCACAATAGTACTTTCCCACAATCTGCTGAAAATCTTATTCTTTAAACGTATCGCTATTAACCCGTACTTTAAAAAAGTCAGTTAAATATATAGAAGATTTTAGCCGGTATTATATCCTGAAAATACTAATTAAATTCCTTAATTATTTTTTAAGAAAATAAACTCATAATTTTCCTTTTATTTTTCTTAAGGTTTTAATCTCTAAAAACTGTTTTAAGAAAATTGCCTAATTTTATCTTAATTGGGAAAACTGTTAAAATTTCTCATCTTGACTAGTTAATTTTTCCGAAGTCAATTAATCAAGTTTACTTACTAGAAAAATAATTCACTTAATTATTTTCTCAAAAAATAGGGTTTTAAACCCACTTTTAATTTATTAACTTATTAATAAATTAATTCTTTTATTTTTATAAAGAATAAAAATTCTTTAATAAAAACAATTCTCACTAAACTCAAAGTGGTATTTTAGGTCAAAATATATTTTCATGACTTACCAAGTTTTTATCTTGCAATAAGCAAAATTTTACTTTTTACCTTAAGTTCCAAAATCTCATTTTTACACTAAGTGTGAAAACCCTATTTTTCACATTTTTAACTACATACTTTGTTAGGTCATAACCTGACATTTACTTACCCAATTGTTACAAAAATTTCCCAATTCTATTTTTGGTATGCCATTTAGGTCTTTGTAAAAGCTTAGGTCAAAATGAGCATTTTTTATTGGTGAAATTATTTTCCAACAATGAAGTAAAAATGACCTTATTTTCAAGTCCTTAATTTTTCAAAATTTGGCACTTAATAACTTTCAAAATGTTTAGTATTATCTTACCAAATTTTACAGTAGAATACTAGGTTAGGCCAAGATTCTGTCCACCAAATTTTAGAATAGACTGGGTTCATTTGCCCTATACAGTAGTTGTCCAAACTTGGTCCCGAATTTAAGAATACGAAGAAAAAAAAACAGTTTTTTAACTTAACTTTGAAATAGCATAACTCACTCATTTCTAAATGTTTTTTAGTGTTTCAAAAGCTCAAATTCATGTACTCCATCTCAAAAACATCACAGTACAATTTATTAAAAAAAAATCAGTATACAGTGGATGCTTGACCCCTTGGAAGTCACAGCTCAAAACTTGTATTTTGTTTTAGGGTTCTCACCAAAACCCTTAGGGATTTTGGTCCCTATTTTCAAAAATCAACACACAAGCATCATAAAAATTATTGAGAAACTACCATAGCTTTATTACAACACCAATAACAAACTTTAAGCATTAAATATATAAAATAATGCTTAAAAATAAAAACCATACAATAACAACCATAAAAAGTAAACTTTTTACCCCTTGTTGTTCTTGCTCTAGGTTTTTGATGTTCCTACTAGCTTTGAGTTCTTCAAAACTCTTTCAATACCTTAACCAACTCCCCCCAACAACATATATAGTTAGCTATTGAAAGACCTATGGTTAAAAACTTTACAAAGTGAAGTTTTTTTAAACTTTACCTTAGGGAAACCCTTCCTAGACCAAAGCTTAATGCTTCCAAGCCTTCTTAGTGTTTTTGAGGTTGAAGATGGAAAGAAAACTTGAGATAGAGTTTTTAAAAAAGATGAGAGTGAAAGTGAGAGAGAGAGGGGGGTTATTTGGGGAGGGTGAGAAGAGCATATCAACTAAAAAAAAATATCTAAACACTTGAGTGTTTTTACCATCCACTTGATGCCTTAACCCTTATATTTAAATTGGGATTAAACTAAAAAACATTTGGTCAACCCCATTAACTCCTTCACATGGCCGGCCACCACTTATTTTATATATGTGATCATTTTTGTTTTTGTTTTTTTGTATATAAATGTTAATAAATATTTCCTAAGAATAAAAATCAAATTTGACATCCTATAACATTTTCCACTCTTATTAAGTTTTAAAAACAAAACTTAACACATAATAATTAAATTACATGTCTCTCACATTTAATTTAATTAATCACACAATAAATTTTAACCTAAGGTCCATTCATGGAATAAAATTCCCTAATTCGGTAAAATTAAGCATTTAACACAAAATGCCCTAAAATTTCCATTTTCCCTTAGGTTTATTATATTTTGACCAAACTTTAATTTTTATGAATGTATTTTATGCCCAAAATATATTTTCTATAGTTTTTCATTTTATTTTCTGATATTTTTACCCGATCATGGTTTTTGTGTCGGTCCAAGATCGAAAGTCTTATCTTGACTTTTAAACACAAAATTCATAATTTGGCTAGTAATAACTCATGGAAATAAATTCCAAACAAATATAATATTATTTAAAATAATATTCTTAACTCGGGGAAAACAATCCCGACCCGAGTCCTTTCAAGGTACCTGAAACGCAAGACGTTACAAAGACTTGCAA
Source organism: Humulus lupulus (assembly GCF_963169125.1). Lineage (NCBI taxonomy): Eukaryota > Viridiplantae > Streptophyta > Magnoliopsida > Rosales > Cannabaceae > Humulus > Humulus lupulus. The sequence continues at coordinate 218,015,803 of NC_084793.1, forward strand.
AGTTAGTCCAGTTCATATGAGGATGGTGATGCCAGGAGGAGGAGAAGGTCCAACAACCAATTCAATCATGCAACAAACATAGATTACTTTAGATTTATGTTAGGCCTACTTTTTGCTACCGTGGACCAATTTAGGACTGCATTGAATGAGCATTTTATTAATATTAATAGGGAGTATGTTTTGTTGGCCAATGACCAAAGGAGGGTAAGGGAAAAATGCAAGAGTGTAGGCTGCAATTGGGTCATGCAACCTCCACTTGGCTTGCAAAGCATTATCTTGAACAATTCAGAATAAACAAAAACTTAACTTACACAGGTTTCATGCAGCTAACAACACGTACTCAGTTTTCGAAGAACAACAAGGTCAACTTTCTACAGAGCAAAGAATTGTGAAAAAGTGAAGTTAGACGGAACTGTAAGGGAACAGTATGCCATACTAGAAGATTATTGCATGTAAATGTTTAAGACAAATCCTGGTTGCACAGCAATATTGAAAACCAGAATGCAGGATGGTAAGAAGTTATTTGAAAGGGTGTATATATGTCTTAAAGCTTGTAAAGATGGATTCCTCAATGGTTGTAGGCCCCTTATCTGCTTGGATGATTGTTTTTTAAATGGATATTGCAAAGGAATGTTATTAGCTGCAACTGGCATCGATGCACCAAATGCCATGTTTCCAGTGGCTTATGTTGTAGTGGAGAAGGAGTACACAAGCAGCTGGACATGGTTTTTAAAGTTATTGAAGGAAGATTTGAATATTGATGAACCAGAGAGAATAACAATGCTTTTAGATAGGCAGAAAGCCTCAGAAAAGGCATTAATTATGAAATTTGAAGGTTCGGAAGTGAGATTTCGTGTGAAACATATGCATGCCAATTTCAAGAAGCAATTCCCTGGATTCTTACTTAAGCAAATGTGTGGGCCTCTGCAAGGGCAACAACTAAAGTGGAATGGAAAAATAGGATGAATGAAATTAAGCAGGAGAATGTCAAGGCATATGAATGGTTGATGAAAAAAAAACCAAAGGAATGGACCAAGTCTCATTTTAGGGAGCATGTGAAATGTGACATTGTTATTAATAACCTTTCTAAAAGTTTCAACAATGCCATTCTTGATGCCAGAGACAAATCTATTATCACTTTGCTAGAAAATATTAGGTACTGGATGATGAGTTTGTTCTGAAACAAAAGAATGAGTGTCTCTAAGTGGGTGCATCAAGTTGCCAAAAGAATTATGGACATCATTGAGAAAAAAAAGAATGTTGTTAAACATTGTTTCCCTATGCTTGCTGGAGGTGGTAAGTTCTAGGTAAATTTCTTGCAAAGTATCAATGCTAAGTTATTTGTTGTGAAATTGGAAACAAAAACATGCACATGTAGGCTATTCCAATTGTTTGGCATACTCTGCGGGCATGCTTTAGCTGCTATCTGGTTTTCAAACCTAAATCTAGTGAGATTCATAGATGACTACTACAAGAGGAAAGCATATGAAGCAACTTATGCAACACCAATCAAACCAATGCCTAGCCTAGATTGTTGGTATTAAATGATCAAATCAAAGGTACGCAACAGAATATATGGACCCTTTTTAATAAATAATAATGCTAGCCAAGATCATATACATATATAAATATTAAATCACATACAAGATCAGGGAATACCTCTTGTAGTCAATCAAGTGTCCTTGAGTCTTTTTGTATAAATCAACGATCTTCCTATCCAGTGTTCTGAGATCTCACACTCTGATCTTCTAGACCAATCCTCAAACACACAAGGACGGGTGTGGGCACGTAGGGAGTTAAAATCACATCTCCAACAACCATATCACTTATGGCTTTGTGAAATTCAAACTGAAATGTGTAGCATACAATATACACATTATTGGGTAATATTTGGGAGTTACAAATTTGTAACTAATTTTTTAACTCCAAAATATGTTATTTTTGGGTACACACATGTGTCCAATTTTGTAATTCTCAATAATATGTTACAAGGTGTGACAAATCATATTTTGTCACATTATTTAATCTAACATTATATTATTTAAAATAATATAACATTCCCCCACTTATATTAAATAATCGCTTTTGGTAACACTTATTTAATCAATCAGACATTATATTAAAATATAATAGCACAAAAAACATATATACCATGATGTCCAAATCTTGTATACCATAAAACAAATAATAATATAATTAATATGTTCTTAAACTTTTATACCATTATCTTTTGTTTTGTTTTTCATCTAAAGTATAATTACTTGTAAAATTCTAAATTTTAGGTGTTGTAGGCACCTCAAATATACCACGGTACTAATTGTTAGGAATATACGGCTTTACTCTTTGAAAATAACCAATGAATAATGATAATAATGTAATATTCCAAACCCAAGATGTTAATCAAGATTCTAATTTAAATTATGAGTGCAATTCTTGATAATCAAATAAACATGTTCATGATATGAATGTTAATCTTGAATATAAGAAACTAAATGATTAAACGATGATAAGATGAACTTAGATACATTTAATCATTTATACCAACAATGAAAAACATAATAGAATGACAAAATATAAGATTAGGGTTAGGAGATACAACATTTGTATTGAGCAACTTGAATCTTCAAACATGGAGAACTTCTAAGGCTTATACACAATATGAATATTGTTGTCCAAAATCTCTATTCCAAGCCTTCCCAATTGCTTGAAGCTTCAACTAAGTAGAATGAGATTTGGGATTGAGCAAGCCTTGAAACTCATGCAAGTCAAGCAAGATTAAAGAGTTTATTGGAGAAAATTTTGGTCTTAGAAAGCTAGAGAGTGTGAGTTTTTAGAGAGAGAGTTGGAAAGTGTGATCAAGGCTTTTCAACTCTAATAACCCATATATAAATAGTGTAGTCAGCATCATTAGTCTAACCAACAGGATTAGAGCATTTAAAACACATTATTTGGAGCATTTTACGTAAATTGTACGACCCTAAAAGACTGCCCAGACAATGTATCGCCTACATGGAGGCGATGTATCACCTGTCAAGCGATATGTCGCCTACTGGCAGGAGATGCATTGCCTACTAGGGCTTTTGAAGCCCTTCCCATTTTGGCGATGCTACGCCACTTAGGAGGCGACACATCGCAACCTCTCTAATTTTGGACCTATCCAATGGTCCTAAAATTGCTCCAAATACTACAAAACTTTTTGGGAATGTTTGGATACCTCATTGTATCACTTTAGACCCACAAAAGTCACTTTTAGATGCCTTCTACACAATCTCATGCTTTCACTTCTTTTTAAGTGAAAACCGTTAAGTGTTTTGCACCTCAACGTTTAAACTTCTTAACCATTATATTTAACCAATCTCAACATTCCCCCACTTGGTTAAATATAATCCACTCTTCTTAGCTTAACAATTTTGTTGCATAAAGTAAAGTATCTTTCGATTTGAACTTTATCTTAGTGAAAGTATTACAAAGCCTTATCAAAGTCATTGGTGTCTTAAAGATTGAACCAAGTACTCCTTAATGATAAAACCGATAACACCACACACACCTCCACTTGACCATTCATTTTCACATTTTTCTCACTTAACACTCATATGGCCATGTGCTCATCCATTTCATGAACTTTCTGGGGAGAAACTCCAACTCCCATGAAAGGCGGCACCACCTCTAAATTCACATAAGTGGAGTTCTTATAACATCTTTGTTACTTTTAGAGATGCTTGTTGCACACAAATGAACTTCATCAAATTCCTTAGGCTTAACCCTCACTCGGTAACAACCAACACTAACAATCCTTGGATGAAACTCATGATTTTGTTAGTGTTGTAACTATTCACCCAATAACTTGTTCTTACCCATTGAACTCTTGCCCTTGATGTTCACAAGTTTGGATTTTGGTTGCCATCATTGGTGAATATATTATTCAAGGAGTTTTAGTCCCATCCCTTTTGAAGTAGAACTTACTAACCTCTTCACAAGAGGTTTTGTGTATGGATCTGATAAGTTCTCACTTGTCTTTATACATGAGATCGATATGATTCCTCCTCAAATCAATTGTCTCATATACTCATGTCCTAGACTTATATGTCTAGACTTTTCATGCCATTATAAGCTCTAGCTAATGTGGCTTGTTTATCACCATTGGGATATTCCTCATAAAATCCCTAAGCCACTTGGCCTCTTTTCCATTTGTCGCTAAAGTCATATACTCATTCTCCATGGTTGAGTGAAATATATGTTTTTTTCTTTGAACCCTAAGAAACCGCTCCTCCTCTGAGCATAAACACCCAACCACTTGTGGAGAGATTATCTCCTACACATATATCCAACTCGCATCGAAATATCCTTCAAGTATCTTCGGGAACTTTGAATATTAGAGGCCTAGCTACTTGGTCATTTTAAGGTACCCTAGAATGCTTTCAATCACTTTTCAATATTCCATACTTGGATTTCTAGTAAACCCACTTGGTTTACTAACTACTCTACCATTGTTCTTTTCAAGCTTTAAGCTTGAATCAAATGGTGTATTCGACTTTTTGATTTTGAGATTACTAAACTTGTCAAGAACTTTCTCAACAAAGTGAGCTTGACTTAAGGCATAACCCCCACCATTTCTTCTCACTTTTATACCAAAGAAGGTATCAACCTCTCAAAGGTTCTTCCTTTCACTACAAGAAAAAACAGTATTCATAACACTTAAAAACTGCTAACCAGGAGTATTGATAACACTTCTGAAAACGCTAACATAGCCCCTGTTATTAAATGTCCTGTCTTTTCTATAACATTATTCGAATGTTATGTTCGATGTTATCTTAAACTATTCAATAACACATTTTTAGTTGTTATAATATTCAAATAATAACATTTAATTAGAGTATTAGGTTATAAATTTGAAGTTTAATCTTATACTTTATGCATAACACTTTCCAACTGTTATGAAAATTGTTATATTTGATCATTTTATAACGTTTTTAATTCATTCTATTATATAAATCATAACTTTTTGTCCCAATTATAATATATTATACAAAACAACCATAATTATTGTAAATTCTCCCAGTAATAACATTTTGTTATTTTGTAGTATGCATTTTTAATTGCTGTAAAAAGTTGTTATTATTGTATTTTGATTAAAAAAATCACAATTGCTCACAAGTGCAATATTAAATAGATCAAAAAATCTAAAATATTCAATATATATGATAAACCATGAGTATTTTTACATTTGAAGACAAACTACTTCAAACCATGATGACGCTGTCCACTTCAAAAGTTCTTAGTTCTAACTTGAGTTTGAAAGCATACATAATAAAATTCTATAGTCTTCACATCTTTTGCTTCAAAAGTAAAAAACAGAATCATAACAAGATACATAAAAAGTAAACCATGAAGCTTGCTCCAGCCTCCAATTCATCATCCATTCCATTGTGCACTTGTCTTTGTTGTGAGGTTGATTTGCTTAGCTACACAAGAGTTTAAATAATTAATGCTTAAACTTAGAGTTAATAATAAACTAAAAGAGTACAAAAAGAAAGAAAGTTAATAACCTCATTACGACTTTATAAGATGGCCATGCAATTACACTAACTATTGCACATAGGCATGAAAGATTGAAGATTTATGCTTGGTAAAATACTCATTAGAAAAGTTAGCTCAAACACTTTATGATTATGAAATGAAAATGCAAATGAAACACCAACCAAACATATAAATATATATATATATACAATACAACAACTAATTTATAAAGAAAACCCAATAGTTCTCACACATAGTTCCTGCACCCTCAATTACATGTTTTATAGAATAAATCAATAAGTACAACTATAATTATAACCTAGGCAAGAAAGGTCAAGTTTAACTACTGAATTTCAACATGAATGAGAGAGAATTAATCTACCAGTGTTAACCTCACATCACAAGGAGCAATTTCAAATGACTTGTCACGACGCATGCAGGTGTGCACATTTAGTGCATCCATCTTACAAAAATTTCGGAAGTCATGTTTACCTATAAATTTCTCACCAGAGCTTTCCATTGCCTGGAGAAACATGAGCCAACTAATTAAAGTTAATTCTAAACTGAAGCAACACACAAAACAGATCATTTATTGAGCTAATCGAAAAGAGCTAAAAGATATACCTAGTGATTTAGATTGTCTTCCCAAAAGAAATATTTGTACTCCCTGCTCAGATAGCTAAACCTGTATTTTGGATAAGGCAACCATCAAAAGAAAATCAATCCAACACTGACAGACACAGACACACACAAAAGTAAACAAATAATTCACTAACTAAGCCAAATATGGAAAGATCTAATGAAAAGAAAGGTGATACCATGTAATGAAAGAACATTAAAACGAGATAGAGCAACACTCAAGTTCATCTTTCAAAGTTTATTACAGTTTATCATCATTCACAAGTCCAAACACCAATGCAAGACAGAGCAACACTCAAGTTCATCTTTCAAAGAAGCAATATGAGAGCAAATATATTTGCTCCACAATTTTACTACTCAAAAACCTCTAAAATTTACAGTGGAAAAACCTTGCACTGAAATCAATTGGAACAGAACACCAGCCAAAAACTCCCATATCATTTGGAAGGGCTCCATTCAAAACCCTCACATAATCAATTTCTCCTTCTGCAAAACACATGAAAAGGGGTAAATAATGAAAGGAGCATGTAGATTAAGATCTAGAAACAATTAGGTTGAATTTAAGGTCAAAAAGTAAACAAGATCATATAAATAGAGCTCAGATACATAATTAGATGCCAATTGTCTTAGGCTCCTAGTCTTTGGGAGGTATCCCCTTTGTAGCTACCATTTTAGCCTTAGAGTTAAAAGACTTAAATAAAAAGAAATTTAGTAGTGCCATTTTTCAAAGGTTAAAAGCATGTGATCAAAATGTAGAGCATAAAAACATAAAACAAAACTAGTTGCAGAGCATAAAAAATACCACTAACAGGAGCCTGAAACAGAGATCAAAATGTAGCTGTAGGCAAGCTGTAAACAAAAGCAAACCCTACAAGCAAACAAAATTAACAGAAAACAGATGGAAATACTGAATACACCATAACAGAAGGAAATACTCATCATTTAAATGTCGCAATCTAAAAAATATGGGACCGCCATTGATTAAACTAGAAAAGTCTATCACTCCTATGAGGGAAAACAAAATCAGAAGACAAGAGAGAGAGAGATTTAGAAGAGATACGTACCATCGAGCCTACACCTCGCCTTTCCAAGCCCTGCCACCATCAAACCTCACAGCCACTGGTGCACCTGCAAAACAGAAAGAAATAAGCATAGCTAAGTGTCTAAATCATTTGTAATTTATATTATGCACCCAAAAGCATGTAATTTCTTCCACATCAATTAATTTATTGTCAAAAGCATTCTATAAATGAATAATAAATGATAGTATTCTCCATGAAACTAGAAAAGACTCAGATCATAACATTACATTATAATCAGAAAGATGCTACTTTAGAAGACCATGAGAATCAATGGCTAGTAAATTACTTCTGATTTCAATTAAAAATGCATTCAAGCACAATAAAAATTAAAGAAACCAACACTACTCAAGGCCACCAATTATAAAACTTTCAGTAAGGTTAATGTAAGATCTGGCTCATCAAATTCAATATAATTGAATATGTATGCAAACCGCACCAAACGAATCCCTCCCTACATATATTTACACACTGAAAGAATACGTGCGAGGTTTACTAACTAAAACAACTAACATCCTAAGATACATGTCAAATCCAATGCTATAAACAAACTCTTATTTCTTTACAATCTCTAATAATAACAGAAGTATAACCTGATGAACTGTTAAGCAGCATTCTTTACAAGCTCAAGCCATCATAATGTGGTAGCATGACAGCCAATACGTGTATATTTAGATCAGTTTCATCTGCCTCACAGACCATCTTGTAAAATTCTGTCAAAAACAGAGAAAAATTTGACATAAAAATATAGCAAAACATAGATGAACCCTAACAGAACATAACTAATAACATAAATACACACAAATAGATTATAAATACATTTTTGATTGTTCAAGAGAATCAATTATATTTGTTCACCAATTTACATAATAAAATTGATAATAAAAAAATGTCGAAAGAACGGAGAAAACAACATCAATACTATTATCTCTCACATAATTCAGACTCAAAACAGAACCAATAATAGCTAATTTATTTTTAGAATTAACTACAAGCACCAAACGAAACCAAAACTGTAATAGCTCCAAATACATTAGTATTGCAAATAGGAAAAAGATTATTCAAAGTTCACAAAATGGAAAATTCCTAACAAAGGAGGGGAAACTAAAATAAATAAATAAACTTATCTTTTATCAGAGGGTAATCAAATACAAAATAAAAGGCTATGAAACTAACCAAAGCTACATTATCAAAAGCTATGAAACTATCAGCTTTCATAAACCCAATACAAAATATATTTTACATCATCAAGTTGTAATCTTTGCTTGATCAATCCCAAACAAACAATTCCATAAAAGGGAGAAACAGAGAACTAACATAGATATTAAAAATGATAGGTTCATATACAGTTGCTTTACCACCATGGACTGTCTTGACTCTTGAGACCAATTTTATCCCCATCTAAGCCTTTCAATGAATACTAATAATAGCCAAGTAGAAAAGAAAATGCAGAGAACACCTCTTTGATTAAACAGGCCAACAATCAAATTCAACAAGAGTGGGATGGAGTGAAGAAAAGAGAAGCCCTTAGATGGTTTAGCAGCAAAAACTCATCAAAACAAATGTAGATTACTTTATTTATTATCACCTATTAGAACAGTTCATGTATATGCATAGCTAAGAAAATACATTATATATTAGCTTAATCAATAAAGAAAATCAGTAGAACCAGAAACCTTATGACTACAATTAAAACGTAACTGAACATGTTATATTTAGAAATATAACAATTCAATGCAGCAATTATATACAATCACTATTGTAAACATCAATCATAACTCAGACAACTACAGCTGAAGTCTTCAACCTTAAAAGGAATAATCTGAAGACATTGCATCAACTTATAAAAATGAAAATGCTAACATTACTTGTGCACGTATATTCCATAAAAAAAAATTAAAAGAAAAGGCACATGGGACAAGAATAAACCACCACCCAAAAAAATGAAAAGGTAACAAATGCAACGATCAAATTTAACAATCACAGTAACATTACTAAAGATAATGAGAGCTATATATATGCATGTATACAAATTTATACCATTCTAAGTTCGTCCCAAAGCTTGTAGAAGTTGGCATTATGAGGGCCATGAGTATTGTAGCAAAGCTCATGAAACGTGGTATCAAGAGTTTGATCAAAAGGGAAGAAATCCCAGTCTCTATTCGGCCTTCTAAGCCTTATCTTTTCTTGAAGTCCTCCTCCTACATTCAGTCCCAGAAGAGACAGATTTTTTGGGCTGTCGTTCATACTTGTATATAAAACACAGTAAAAGCAAATTGGTATAACAAAAATGCAACTTTTTACCAAAATAAGCTCCAAAAAAACTTACTAGAGAAAAAGACAACAATATACCATACCTCAAAAAGAAGCTTGACGCGCCATTTGTGGTTAGACATAATGGGTTGGATCTGTTTGGCCACATTTTCAAGAATCTTCCAAGCTTTTTCCACCCCTGACTTCTTCAAGGCATTAATTTTGCAAACCTTGTGAAGATCACATTCATCTCTCTGAATACCAAAACAAAATAAAAATAAAAAATCCACCCATAAACCAAAATTAAAAGAAGCTTTTGATGTTCAGAAAAGCATCAAGAAAAGATGGAAATCAAATCAAAAAAAATATCTTAATCTTTAATCAAAGATCAGTACAGTAAAGAGTTTATATTGTTCTTATTTCAGAGATCAGTACAGTAAGTTTTAATCAGGCATCAAAACTTTGTTGCACAAATAGAAAGAATCAATTTTTATGTCTTAAAAAGAAGGGTCAATATCACAAATGCTCTTTGACAATGTAAGTTTCATTGAACAGGTTGACTCAAGGTTTCACGTATATTACTTCAAGAGTCAATCAAATTCCAGTTAATTACATGGTATCCCTCAAGATTTCACAGGTTGGCTAAAACGTAAGGAGGTCACCAACTATATCATTAGTCCACATAAATAATGGAAAATCCATATAAAAATTATTTTAATAAATAAAATAATAATAATAATAAATTAAAAGAAAGGAAAGGAAAGAAGAAACTGGCACAGTTGGTGTCTTTATTTCTACTTCTTTGAAAGTAAGCAAAGACATAAATAACTTCAATGAAGAGACAAGGCTATAAGATTGAAGCCATAGGGATCAACTACAAGATTCAAACAGAAAAAACATTAGAGAAATCAAGTTCTTGGTCTAGAACCATAATAGTCACCTGAAGTAATTGAAAATTCGCTCAATAAAGGAGGCAGGCAAGTGTCAAAAGGGTTGAGCTATTAAGATAAAAAGAATTGAAAATCTAAATCATGCCATACTTATGGTTACTTCAAGGACATTTCAATTCTGTTCACACTACAATTGGGCATTCTTATGGTCTTTAGTAGAAATATCACCCAAAAATTTCTTGTAGTAAATTAATAAAACAGTTTCAAGGCAAATGAATAAAACACCTAGAAACAAAGCAAGTTATAGAAAAAATTATGGACTGTCCAATACTCAAAAATATAACTCATATACATTTATGGATGGAATCTTATGAAATGGAAACAAACGATGCAAACACTTAATAAACTACCTGCCAATTTAATTTTCAAGATGATTACAATAAACACCACAACTTTAAACCTCACTGCATCACTTTTGGCAAATAAAGATAGAGTAAACATATATGTACATATATATATAAATATTATAATATAGACCTAATTGGATTAGAATACCCAGCAGAGGAAGTTGAAAAATAATTCGATACACTATAAGACAGCTGCAGGGGCACACTCTAAAAGAACAAAATCACCATTATTTTTTGCTATAAACAAGCAAAACACAGCAGCAAATTTTTTTGGTAGAAATACAAAGAGGATAAAATAAGTTACCACCCGACTGTTTACACCATCAATAACTACCTTGTTTGCCATCACAACAAATGGAAACTTTCCAAGGCCGGATAGACTAGCCTAAAAATCATGACAGATTACATTAAGAGGGAGAGAACTTGAAAACAAAAATTATTACCACAATCAGATTAAGAACAAAAAATCATCACAAGAATTCTGCTAACCTCACGAGTCCATCGCGAGCTTGAATGTACAAGTAAAATTTAAAAATATACTATCGATTTGAGAACTCATACCTTCATTTTATGCTCCAATAAACCAATAAAAAAATGATGCTAACTGTAAATAATGATTCACAAACTTTCTTTCTTGCTTCGAACATAGTACAGTATATTCAATCCCTAATTTAAACAAAAATTCCCACAAATAATCACAATATTGTAGTTATATATACACATGCGACAAAAAATTGCAGAAATCAAAATTGATGGAGCAATATTGAGAGATGAATGGTGAGGTTGAGGAACGGGGGAGGGAGGCCAGAAAGATGACAATGGAATGAGTGACTAGGAAAGAAGAACAACACCCAGATTCAAACTTCATTAAACTCATACTCATATTCAAAAATCCACATATAATAACTAAAATGAAAGACAAATCATATACTATGAAGAAAACCTATAAGATTATTAAACACACAATAATTAAAATACCCCATTCTAAGGCTTCGACTACCATGAACCAACCAACAACAAAAAAAATAAGTAAAGAGGAAACATACCAGATCTCGCCTCTGTCGTGTGCTAAGGAGAAGAAGACCCACGCATCGTCGAACCCGTGACCTCGCCTTTGCCTCTGCCTCCACCAGGCGCCATCACCTATTCTTCCAAGAAAAAGAAGAATAACGGATAGGAGTGAGAGGAGGAGAGGGCAGCGGCTTAGGGCTCTCTCTCATTTACTGAAGAGTAGGAACCATTACCAGAGTGAGGTTAGGACAAGAAAGAGTACCTTTGATGTTTGCTAAGTCGAGCCGATGGGGTGGAGAGCGACTTCGTGATGTTGGAGTAGACCGATCTGACTGCCGGTGGAGGAGAACAACGCCGTGTGGTTTGAGCACTCTCTCGTGGAGGCTAAAGAGAATCGATGAAATGAATGGTGATAATGAAGGGATTTACGCGTTTAAAGAGAATCCATATTCAAAATGAGAGTGTTGTGTAAAATAATAAAAAAAATGAAAAGTAAAGGCGCCATTACTAATTCACTTGGCGCTAAATTTCTCCCCAAATATTTTAGAGCTAAATCATTAATAACACTTTAAAAAATATGCTATAACTTAACGTAATATTTACTCAAAATTCTTGTAGTGTTTAGAAAGTGGAAGATAGAAACCTCTTCGTTTCTGTTACTCAAAATTAACAATCATCAATATATAGACACATCTATATGACATAGTCATCACAAGTCTTAGAGTATAAGCACTTCTCCGTTACTGTGTCTACACCCATTCGAACAATAGCTTTATCAAACTTCTCATGCCATTGTTTCGGTGCTTGTTTTAAACCATATAATGATTTAGTAAGCCTACACACTTTATGTTCATTTCTCTTTAGAACAAAACCCTCCGGTTGTTCCATATAATTCTCCTCATTGAGATCTCCATTTATGAATGTCATTTTGACATCGATTTGATGAACATAAAGGTTATATATTGATGATAAGGCAAATAAAATTCTTTTCGTGGTTTTTCTAGCAACCGCTGCATATGCGTCGAAGTAATCAATTCTTTCCTTTTGTTTAACCCTTTAGCTACTCATCTAGTTTTGAAGGATTGTATGTGATCGGTGTGATATTTCCTCTGAAATACCCACTTGCACCCAATTGGTTTTTAACCTTGTGAAAGGTCTACCAATTACCATGTGTGAATTTACATAATTGAATCTATCTCATCATTTATTGTCTCATTCCCAAAAACATAGTCTCATGAAGACATTCCTTCTTGGTAGGTTTTGGGATCATCCTCAACTTGAATAATCATAGGAAATTTCCATGTGACTTCTTCAAGTCTACCATAGATTCCTTAATTGATCCCAACTCTTTAAACCTTTGGCTTCTCCGAGACAATATAGGTTCCTCATCAACCTTTGGATCATTCTCTTTAAGAGATTCTCCAACACCTGTGGGTTCTTGAGAGTTTCTATCACAATATAACATATTCTCAAAGAACTCCACATCTCTTGACTCAATTATCACATTAGACTCCAAGTCTAATAGTCTATAGGCCTTGCTATTTGAGGCATAGCCAACAAATGCACACTTTACGGCCCTTAGACCCAACTTGGTCCTTTTAGGTTCCGTGCTCTTGCAATAAGCAAGGCACCCCAACATTTTAAGATAGCCTAAGTTAGGCTTCTTTCCTCTCCATAACTCATATGGAGACACACTGTTCTTTTTCATAGGGATTCGATTCAATATATGACACGCAGCAAGCAAGGCTTTACCCCACAAATTATAACACAATTTAGCATGTACAAGCATAGAGTTAATCATCTCAAGATAAGTCATATTCTTTCTTTTAGCTATTCCATTTTGTTGTGGAGTGTATGGTGCAGTGCATTCATGTATAATGCCATGTTCTTCACAAAATACAATGAAATCATTTGAAAAGTATTCACCACCTCTATCTCTTCTGAGAGTCTTTATTTTTCTTTCCAATTGATTTTCTACTTCAAATTTATATATTTTAAATGCATTAAATTCCTCATCGTTACTCTTAAGTAAATACACATAAGTATACCTAGAGCAATCGTCCATAAAAGTTATGAAGTATCTATTTCCTCCTGTAGTCAACATGTCATTCAATTCACATAAATCACTATGTATTAAATCTAGCAATTTTGAACATCTATCAACACTTGGAAAATGCCTCTTTACCATTTTAGACTTAACACATAATTCACATTCATCATGCTCATTCACATCATCACAATTAATCAATCCACATTTAACAACTCTTTTAATTGTGCTATAACCTTGTAATGACACGAGTAACTTATAGACTTCGGACCATTAAAAACTACTAAGCATAACTACTATTTTGGAATACATACATAAAATAATAGAACTTTATTATGAAAATCCAAAATACAAGATCCCATTGTTATTACATAAAATGATAATGAAAACAAAACCTTTAATTAATTGTTCAAATACTAAATGCGGAAAATCATAAATACATAATTAAAATGACTAAAAACATAAATGTCATCCTCAATCTTTCCCACAAGTCCATTCACTTAGTTCTCGCCCAATACACATGCCAAAGCCTCCATGGATCCGTCCTGCCTTCCATATTCATTTACCTGCACAATCTAAATAAAAAAGGAATGAGTCTAATGCCCAGTAAGGAAAAACTACTAAAACATATCATAAACCATAAAACGTATAAACATAAATCATAAAACGTATGACGTAAAAGCGTAAATCATAAAACATAAGACTACAAATTAATGGCTATTAACTCATTACCGTAGTATGTGATAGAAACCATCTAAGTCCTCTTGCTACTATTTAGAGGTAGGTTTAGACACAAATATAGTATATGATAAACCTTCTAGGTCTTCTTGCTACTATTTAGAGGTAGGTTTAAACATAACTATAGTCTATACATACATACACACACACATACATACATACATACACACACACACATAGCTTATAAACATAATCATAACACATAAAATCTAACCTATTTTCCTTACCAAAAACTGGGATATTGGAGACAAGAGCAAGATTGGGAACTTCTAACACCAAACAGTAAGATCCATAAGTTTTCTAAAGAAATGAAGATGAATAGAAGATTTAAATCATCAAGATAAGAACTTACCGAAAACCTTATGTTTCAAAGGAAATCAATCACCTAACCAAAACCATTATAACAAGTTAGGATTTGAAGAAAATGAAAAGAATAAGAGGAACTATAATGAACTAAACCTGAGGATAAAGAACACCTTAGATAGATTAGAACTTCGATCTACACCTTAATACTAAAATATCACTCTATCTTACTTCCCAAGTGTTTAGAAAAGCTTGGATTTGAAAGCTTTTAACCCCCAAAACCCTAGTATTTCTCTCTAGAAAAAAATTAGCAGCTTGGAGGCTCTGAAAAATGCTTGAATGATGAAGCAAATGGCTAAGTGAATGGTCCTATTTATAGAGTTCAAGGAGTGAAACTAACTCCTTATAATGAATAAATAATTTAATAAAAATTTAATTTTCTGCTCAACAGATGCCCAGAACTCGGTCAAAAATGTTCAAGAGTAAGTCCAAGTTTTCTAGCTCGGATTCCACAGATTTTCAAAAATGCATAAGGGAGCCGATATATTTCCTACCCCAAAATCCTGAGCCTCTGTGGTTTCGTTCGTGCAAAGTTGATGTGTTTTCTGCATCAATCATAGGCGATATATCGACCCCTATAGCTGCGATATACCGACTTACGCTGATATATTAAACATATTTTTGCACACTTTCAACATACTTGAATTTGTTTAAAGCACTTTGACTGAGTAAAACGTGTTCCTAACAGTTGATGGAAGGTTCTAGACTTCCTAGGTTTATCCTTGATTAATTTATTCATCTAAAATCCTTAATAAACATACATGTGACAAGTATCACGTTCTTAATTATTCTATCTAAACCTTATGTTATAATAAATATCATTTATAGGACCAGCTATATTAATCAAACCTTATGATAAAATTAATATTTCTAAATCATGGGTTAAACTTATAAAATTCATAACTATTTTTATGAGTTTCCAACTAAATCTCGGCTTGAACCAATAACCACAAAAACTAAAATACGACAGCACATGCTACTATTATCTAGCTAAGTAAAAGTATGAGATGCTACAAACCTATATGAGCAAGTCTATTATGCCACAAAGTAATAGAATTAGAATTAATCATATTGCAAGATTTAGATGTCATATCATTATTGTCACTACCAATAGCACAAAGTTTGATCATTCCATCGCATGTATAACCCTTTCCCACAAAAGTGCCCAATTTAGTTAAAGTGATTTTACTGAATTCAAACTCCATTTTGATACCAGATTTACTCAATAGACTTTCACTCATAAAGTTTCTAGTCATATCGGGAACATATAGAAAGCATTAATTTGGGTCACTTTCTTTCCATTAGTGAAGAACACATCAATGCAGCCCCTTCCAAGTACCTTGGATCTCTTTTCATTTCCCATTTGGACTTCAAGTCCCACCTTTGCACTTTCAAAGGTTTTGAAAAGAATTTTATCATAGGTTGCATGAATGGGGGCACAAGTGTCATACCACCATCCTTGCACCTTTTCTTGAGTTGCATTAACTTCACTCAAGGTTGCAATGATCTCAACATCAAATGCATTGGCCTTGGTATCTTTACTTAGGTTTGTAATGATCTCAACATCAACTACATTGGCCTTAGTATCTTCACTTTCTTTTGCAATGATCTCATCATCAATTGCATTGACATGTTCATCTTTACTTAAGGTTGCATTAGTCTCATCACTAAATGCATGAACCATGTCAATTCTCTTTAGGGTTATCATACATTCCTCATCAAATGCATTAAATTCAATTAAGGTCACAAAGATCTCATCATCAATTGTATTGACCACGATCTCACTATGGTTAATTTTACAATTACCATATCTCACATGATGATCAATAACTTTACAAACAAAACAAGTACAACTATAACCCTTGAATTGTTTATTAAAATTCACCATTGTACTCTTAATATAAATAATGATCTCATACTCACAAAAATATGGCAAAAAACACATTTTATTCAAATTCTTGAAATCTACACATTTAGAAACTTGATGATATCAATCTCCTTAAGCATGTAATCCCATTGAGTTGTCTCATCCTTTTGTTGATGAAGACTTTGAATCCATATCCACATTCATGTACATAATTTCCAAATTGAACTTTCTTTGATCTTTCATGGTTATGTGTCCAACACAAACCAAATCTTGAAATAAGGATTTGAAGGTTGTAGAAGATGAACCAATTTTCCTCATTGTTGATTATGCAAAACAAAAAATGAAAGTAAATAAAAATAGTGATTTTGATTGTTGGGAATATATGGCTTTACTCTTTGAAAATCAACAATGAATAATGATAATAATGCAATATTCCAAACCCAAGATGTTAATCAAGATTCTAATTTAAAGTATGAGTGAAATTCGTGATAATCAAATAAACATGTTCATGATATGAATGTTATTCTTGAATATAATAAACTTAATGATTAAATGTTGATAAGATGAACTTAGATACATTTAATCATCTATACCAACAATGAAAAACATAATAGAATGACAAAATACAAGATTAGGGTTAGAGAGATACAACCTTTGTATTGAGCAACTTGAATCTTCAAACTTGGAGAACTTCTAAAACTTATACACAATATGAATATTTTTGTCCAAAATCTCTATTCTAAGCCTTCCCAATTACTTGAAGCTTCAACTAAGTAGAATGAGATTTGGAAATGAACAAGCCTTGAAACTCATGCAAGTCAAGCAAGCTTGATGAGTTTCTTGGAGAAAACTTTGGTCTTAGAAAGCTAGAGAGAGAGTGAGTTTTTAGTGAGAGAGTTTGAAAGTGTGATCAAAGCTTTTCAACTCTAATAACCCATAACCAATAGGATTAGAGCATTTAAAACACATCATTCGGAGCAGTTTACGTAAACTGTAGAACCCTAAAAGACCGCCCAAGCGATGTATTACCTAGCAGGCGATACATCGCCTACTAAGAGGCGATGCATCGCATGCTTGGGCTTTTGAATCCCTTCGCATTTTGGTGATGCTACGCCACATAGGGGCGACGCATCACCACCCTCTCCAACTTTGGACTTGTAGCGTCCTGGAATTTTACTTAGATAGCTAAATAGTAGTAGTTGTAGTATTTTAGTTTCCGTGGATTTTGGTTCAAACCAGGACTTAGTTGGAAACTCATAGCAATAATTATGAATTTTATAAGTTTAACCTATAGTTTAAGAATATTAATTATATCATAAGGTTTTATTAATATTGCTGGTTATTAATATGATAATTATTATAACCTAAGGTTTAGATAGAGCCAATAAGAATATGACACTTGTCATGAGCATGATTATTCCTAAGGTTTAGATAGAGCCAATAGGATTATGACACTTGTCATATGCATGATTATTAAGGAATTATTATTTTAATGATAAAATAAGGGTAATATAAGACTTTGTCTTTACCAAAATCTGTTAGGAGCATGACATTTGTCACAATTTTATTTATTTGTGGATTAGGTTGATATTTAGATAATTAAATAGATTTTCCGTAACTTTAGGGTACTGTAACTTATAACCTATTTTTGACCCAGTTATGTTATGAATTTCGAAAAATAGTATATCCAGAAAGTTGTAGATAATAGAATTATCTTTCTAACGGTATAAAGATGGTCTAAATCAGAGTTATACAGCTCCAGTTATGCTGATTTTACTGCAGGTGAGTTTAGAGTTACGAGATTTAGGGAGTTAGAAGTTAAGATTCTATTTGTTTTTATTATTTTTGTTTTTAATTTTGAAAGTCAATTTTTGACTTCGTAAATCTCTCTCTGAACAATTTGACCAAGTCCTAAACCTTTGACTGGCCAATATTCAAATATCTTCAATAAAATTCATTATTTTTATTCAAGCCAAAAAGAAGATTTTTATTCCTAGAACTCTATAAATAGGACTTAGGACCCAGCCCTTTCACTTACTCTTCAGCTGTGATCAGACTCCAAGGTACTAGTGAGACCATAAAAGTGATAAACACTTGGGTTGGGAAAAATCTTTTCTATTCTTAAGCTTTATAAAACACTTTGGGAAGTGAGGTTAGAGTGTTTCGGTATTGTTGTTAGACTAATCCATAAGGTCAACTGAGGTACTCTTATTCTTAAGTTTCATTATGTTTGATTCCTTAGTTTCTTTAGTTTTCATTCAGGTTCTAACTTTCGTTATGGTTTTGTGGTTAGGATTTTAAGTTCTTTGAACTTAAGGTGTCTTTTCGATAAGTTTCCTCTTGGTGGTTTAGTTCTATTCCTTTCATCTCTGTCCTTTAGAAATACTCACTATTTTTATTGCTAGTTTTAGGAGTGTTACAAGTTCCGCATTTGTTCTCAATTATAATGGTGTTGGTAAGGAAAATTAGATAGTTTAGTATTATGATCTAGTTTATGTAATGTATGATATAGTTTATGTTTGTATGACCTAACATCACTACAAGAAAAAACAGTATTCATAACACTTAAAAACTGCTAACCGGAAGTATTCATAACACTTCTCAAAACGCTAACGTAGACCCTGTTATTAAAAGTCCCGTCTTTTCTATAACAGTTTTTTAATGTTATGTTCGATGTTATCTTAAAGTATTCAATAACACATTTTTTGTTGCTATCATATTAAAATAATAACGTTTAGTTAGAGTAATTGGTTATAAATTTGAAGTTTAATCTTAAACTTTTTGCATAACACTTTTCAACTGTTATAATTGATTATTTTGATAGCATTTTTAGTTTGTTATATTATATAAATCATAACGTTTTGTTAAACTTACAATATGTATCCAAAACAGCCATAAATGTCATATTAAAGGTCTAGTAATACAATTTTATTATTTTAGTCTAGATAATAAATTTTTAATGGTGTTGTGTAAGGATAATCATAAGTTTTTTTTTTTTAAATGTAAAGGTTTTTATTATCGTATTTGGATAAAAAAAATATCAAAATTAATCACAAAATGTAATATTAAATAGATTGATAAACCATAAGTATTACATTAAACAAGAACTAATTCAAACCGTGACTATAGCTACTTCATGAGATCTTAGTTCTAACTTAAGTTTGAAAGCATACATAATAAAGTTCTATAATCTTGAACATCTTTTACTTCAAAAATGAAAAACAAAAACATAACAAGATACACAAAAAGTAAACCATGAAATTTGCTCCATCCTTCAATTCATCATCCATTGTGCACTTGTCTTTGTTGTGGGTTGATTTGCTTAGCTACATAAGAATTTAAATAATTAGTCAGTCATAACCAAAAATCCTCTATGGAACAATAATATAAATATCATCCAATGAAGAAGAGTGATATTGGTTCATTATCAATGGTTCAGTGGAAATAGATATTAAAGATGATAGGTTCATATACAGTTTCTTTACCTCCATGGACTGTCTTGACTCTTGAGACCAATTTTATCCCCATCTAAGCCTTTCAATGAATACTAATAATAGCCAAGTAGAAAAGAAAATGCAGAGAACACCTCTTTGATTAAACAGACAAACAATCAAATTCAACAAGAGTGGAATGGAGTGAAGAAAACAGAAGCCCTTAGATGGTTTAGCAGCAAAAACTCATATCAAAACAAATGTAGATTACTTTATTTATTATCACCTATTAGAACAGTTCATGTATATGCATAGCTAAGAAAATACATTATATATTATCTTAATCAATAAAGAAAATCAGTAGAACGAGAAACCTT